>NC_064453.1:6950363-6977006 GCF_023343835.1 Lagopus muta | reverse complement strand
TAACCCTAACCCTAACCCTAACCCTAACCCTAACCTAACCCTAACCCGAACCCTACACCCGAACCCTATCCCCTAACCCTAACCCTAACCCTATCCCTAACCCCTAGCCTCCCCCCTAACCCTAACCCTAACCCTAACCCTAACCCTAACCTAACCCTAACCCTAACCCTAACCTACCCTAACCCTAACCCCTAACCCTAACCTAACCCTAACCCTAACCCTAACCCTAACCCTAACCCTAACCCTAACCCTAACCCTAACCCTAACCCTAACCCTAACCCTAACCCTAACCCTAACCCTAACCCTAACCCTAACCCTAACCCTAACCCTAACCCTAACCCTAACCCTAACCCTAACCCTAACCCTAACCCTAACCCTAACCCTAACCCTAACCCTAACCCTAACCCTAACCCTAACCCTAACCCTAACCCTAACCCTAACCCTAACCCTAACCCTAACCCTAACCCTAACCCTAACCCTAACCCTAACCCTAACCCTAACCCTAACCCTAACCCTAACCCTAACCCTAACCCTAACCCTAACCCTAACCCTAACCCTAACCCTAACCCTAACCCTAACCCTAACCCTAACCCTAACCCTAACCCTAACCCTAACCCTAACCCTAACCCTAACCCTAACCCTAACCCTAACCCTAACCCTAACCCCTAACCCTAACCCTAACCCTAACCCTAACCCTAACCCTAACCCTAACCCTAACCCTAACCCTAACCCTAACCCTAACCCTAACCCTAACCCTAACCCTAACCCTAACCCTAACCCTAACCCTAACCCTAACCCTAACCCTAACCCTAACCCTAACCCTAACCCTAACCCTAACCCTAACCCTAACCCTAACCCTAACCCTAACCCTAACCCTAACCCTAACCCTAACCCTAACCCTAACCCTAACCCTAACCCTAACCCTAACCCTAACCCTAACCCTAACCCTAACCCTAACCCTAACCCTAACCCTAACCCTAACCCTAACCCTAACCCTAACCCTAACCCTAACCCTAACCCCTAACCCTAACCCTAACCCTAACCCTAACCCTAACCCTAACCCTAACCCTAACCCTAACCCTAACCCTAACCCTAACCCTAACCTAACCCTAACCCTAACCCTAACCCTAACCCTAACCCTAACCCTAACCCTAACCCTAACCCTAACCCTAACCCTACCCTAACCCTAACCCTACCCTAACCCTAACCCTAACCCTAACCCTAACCCTAACCCTAACCCTAACCCTAACCCTAACCCCTAACCCTAACCCTAACCCTAACCCTAACCCTAACCCTAACCCTAACCCTAACCCTAACCCTAACCCTAACCCTAACCCTAACCCTAACCCTAACCCTAACCCTAACCCTAACCCTAACCCTAACCCTAACCCTAACCCTAACCCTAACCCTAAGTCTAACCCTAACCCTAAGTCTAACCCTAACCCTAAGTCTAACCCTAACCCTAAGTCTAACCCTAAGTCTAACCCTAAGTCTAACCCTAAGTCTAACCCTAAGTCTAACCCTAAGTCTAACCCTAACCCTAAGTCTAACCCTAAGTCTAACCCCATCTCTAAGTCTAACCCTAACCCCATCTCTAAGTCTAAGTCTAAGTCTAACCCCATCTCTAAGTCTAAGTCTAACCCTAACCCCATCTCTAAGTCTAAGTCTAACCCTAACCCCATCTCTAAGTCTAACCCTAGAAGTCTAAGTCTAACCCCAAATCTAAAAGTCTAACCCTAGAAGTCTAAGTCTAACCCCAAATCTAAAAGTCTAACCCTAGAAGTCTAAGTCTAACCCCAAATCTAAAAGTCTAACCCTAGAAGTCTAAGTCTAACCCCAAATCTAAAAGTCTAACCCTAGAAGTCTAAGTCTAACCCCAAATCTGAAAGTCTAACCCTAGAAGTCTAAGTCTAACCCCAAATCTAAAAGTCTAACCCTAGAAGTCTAAGTCTAACCCCAAATCTAAAAGTCTAACCCTAGAAGTCTAAGTCTAACCCCAAATCTAAAAGTCTAACCCTAGAAGTCTAAGTCTAACCCCAAATCTGAAAGTCTAACCCTAGAAGTCTAAGTCTAACCCCAAATCTAAAAGTCTAACCCTAGAAGTCTAAGTCTAACCCCAAATCTAAAAGTCTAACCCTAGAAGTCTAAGTCTAACCCCAAATCTAAAAGTCTAACCCTAGAAGTCTAAGTCTAACCCCAAATCTGAAAGTCTAACCCTAGAAGTCTAGGTCTAACCCTAAAAGTCTAAAAGTCTAACCCTAGAAGTCTAAGTCTAACCCCAAATCTAAAAGTCTAACCCTAGAAGTCTAAGTCTAACCCCAAATCTAAAAGTCTAACCCTAGAAGTCTAAGTCTAACCCCAAATCTAAAAGTCTAACCCTAGAAGTCTAAGTCTAACCCCAAATCTAAAAGTCTAACCCTAGAAGTCTAAGTCTAACCCCAAATCTGAAAGTCTAACCCTAGAAGTCTAGGTCTAACCCTAAAAGTCTAAAAGTCTAACCCTAGAAGTCTAAGTCTAAGTCTAACCCCATGTCTAAGTCTAAGTCTGACCCCCGTCTAAGTCTAAGTCTGACCCCCGTCTAAGTCTAAGTCTGACCCCCGTCTAAGTCTAACACCAGTCTAAGTCTAAGTCTAACACCAGTCTAAGTCTAACCCCATGTCTAAGTCTAACCCCCGTCTAAGTCTAAGTCTAACACCAGTCTAAGTCTAACCCCATGTCTAAGTCTGTCTAACCCCATGTCTAAGTCTACCACCCTCCGCACCTACCTTTCTCACCTACCTTCCATTGTCCTTGAAGTCCTTGTTGTGACAAAGCAAGACACTCAACATACGTGCATTGTTTTACTATTTGTTTATTACAGCACTTTTTCCACAAGGCAGGACTCATACAATCATATACATACACACTATACCAGCAACTACACATTGAGAAGCAGAACATGTAATGAATATGGATCTCTGATTCCAAGACTTAGTTTATAGGCACGGCCTCCACACATTCTGTACATGGCATAGCACAGTTCACAGGCGCAACATAACACATATTGTGTACATGGCACGACGCAATTTACAGGCGCAGCACACACATATGCAGTACAGCTGTAACACATGGTTCACATAGACGTCAGACCAACCAGAGAAAGAGTACAAAGCCTCCACACCCCATTAGTGACACCGCATTTGTGAGAATGTTGTGTACTGCAACCCACCTCAAAAGCAGTGCAGATCTCAGCCCAGCCAAAGACATTGCAATTCTCAGAATGGCCACAAAGGGGCACAAGTCTCAGACTGGCCGGGAGGAACAAAATCGCCTCCACCGGCCTTTGGTTACGGGGTTGGGTTAGCCCTGCCTAGGAACAAACAAAGCAAAGCTAACCCAACCCCGTAAGCAATGCAAACTTAAAGCCAATTTGGTTTACATTAATTGGATGTAAAACTAAAGCCAATTTGATTGAAGTCAATTGAATGTAAAACTAAAGCCAATTTGGTTGAAATAAGTTGAATGCAAAGCCAAAGCCAATTTGATTGATGCAAAATGACTGCAAGGCTAAAGCCAATTTGGTTGAGATCAATTGAATGCAGACGCTGAAATCAGCGCAACTCTTCAAATGGCCACAAGGGGGCGCGAGTCTCAGACTGGCCGGGAGGAACAAAATCGCCTCCGCCGGCCCTTGGTTACGGGGTTGGGTTAGCCCTGCGCTAGAACAAACAAAGCAAAGCTAACCCAACCCCGTAAGCAAGGCAATGCTAAAGCCAATTTGGTTTACATTAATTGGATGTAAAACTAAAGCCAATTTGGTTTACAATAATTGAATGTAAAACTAAAGCCAATTTGATTGAAGTCAACTGAATGTAAAACTAAAGCCAATTTGATTGAAGTCAACTGAATGTAAAACTAAAGCCAATTTGGTTGAAATAAGTTGAATGCAAAGCCAAAGCCAATTTGGTTGATGCAAAATGACTGCAAAGCCAAAGCCAATTTGGTTGAGATCAATTGAATGCAGACGCTGAAATCAGCACAGATCATCAAACGGCCACAAGGGGGCGCGAGTCTCAGACTGGCCGGGAAGGAACAAAATCGCCTCCGCCGGCCCTTGGTTACGGGGTTGGGTTAGCCCTGCGCTAGAACAAACAAAGCAAAGCTAACCCAACCCCGTAAGCAAGGCAATGCTAAAGCCAATTTGGTTTACATTAATTGGATGTAAAACTAAAGCCAATTTGGCTTACATTTAATTGAATGTAAAACTAAAGTCAACTTGGCTTACAATAATTTAGTTTTACACTCAAGCCAATTTGATTGAAGTCAATTGAACATAAAACTAAAGCCAATTTGGTTGAAATAAGTTGAATGCAAAGCCAAAGCCAATTTGATTTGATGCAAAATGACTGCAAGGCTAAAGCCAATTTGGTTGAGATTAATTGAATGCAGACGCTGAAATCAGCACAGATCATCAATTGGCCACAAGGGGGCACGAGTCTCAGACTGGCCGGGAAGGAACAAAATCGCCTCCGCCGGGCCTTGGTTACGGGGTTGGGTTAGCCCTGCGCTAGAACAAACAAAGCAAAGCTAACCCAACCCCGTAAGCAAGGCAAACTTAAAGCCAATTTGGTTTACATTTAATTGGATGTAAAACTAAAGCCAATTTGGTTTACAATTATTGAGTGTAAAGCTAAAGCCAATTTGGTTGAAGTCAATTGAATGTAAAACTAAAGCCAATTTGGTTGAAATAAGTTGAATGCAAAGCCAAAGCCAATTTGATTGATGCAAAATGACTGCAAGGCTAAAGCCAATTTGGTTGAGATTAATTGAATGCAGACGCTGAAATCAGCGCAACTCTTCAAATGGCCACAAGGAGGCACGAGTCTCAGACTGGCCGGGAAGGAACAAAATCGCCTCCGCCGGCCCTTGGTTACGGGGTTGGGTTAGCCCTGCACTAGAACAAACAAAGCAAAGCTAACCCAACCCCGTAAGCAAGGCAAACTTAAAGCCAATTTGGTTTACATTAATCGAATGTAAAACTAAAGCCAATTTGGTTTACATTAAGTGAATGTAAAATTAAAGCCAATTTGGTTTACATTAAGTGAATGTAAAGCTAAAGCCAATTTGGTTTACATTAAGTGAATGTAAAACTAAAGCCAATTTGGTTTACATTAAGTGAATGTAAAACTAAAGCCAATTTGGTTTACATTAAGTGAATGTAAAACTAAAGCCAATTTGGTTGAAGTCAATTGAATGCTGACGCTGAAATCAGCACAACTCTCAAAATGGCCACAAAGGGGCACGAGTCTGAAAGTGGGCAGGAAGGAACGCAGATGGCATCAGAAGGAAGCGTTGATTGGCCTGGGAGCAGAAGGGCCCTCAGGAAGGGTGCGGGTGGGTTGGATCGCTGGGCTGAAGCTGATGGGATGAACAGTAATGAGACCGAGTGCTGCATCCCACACGTTGCCTGCGATGACCTTGGTGGGGGCTTGTGGCAGAGTGACAGGAAGATCATGGAAAGGGAACGGAGTGGGGATTCGGGTAACGGCTCAACTGAACTGAGCTGACGGTGACTGTGGGAGGCCAGGAAAGCCAATGGCATCGCAGGGGGGAAGTCATCGACTGGAAGCATCGAAGGCATCTTCACCTGTAATACAGAGACATGCTTTAGAAGGAGGAACGCTGAGACCCAAACTGTGCTCACCGTCAGCCCACCCCCACAAGGCAAAGGCAGGAGCAAAAGGCAAGGAGAACAGCCGAGGGAACGCCAAAACAGAGGGCAAAGGCAAAGGGATGGGAAAGGCTTGGAGAATGCCAAAAGTTGCGTCATAGGTCAGGCCCAAGGAGAAGGCCGCAGAGAACACCAGAACAGAGACCAAAGAGATCAACGCAGAAGGCCAAAATGGAGGGCGAGGTCCGTGAGAACGCTGCAGGGAAGGCCGATGCAGAAGGTCAAGGGCAATGGCCAAAGAGAATGCAGCACAAAAGGCCAAAACCAAAGGCAGAGAGAATGCTGTAGGAGAAGACAAAACAAGAGGCCAAAGGGAATGTGGCAAAGAAGGCCGGGAGCAATGGCCAAAGAGAACGTGGAAGGGGACACCAAAATCAAAGGCCAAAGAGAACACTGCAGGGAACGCCAGAACAGGAGGCCAAAGGGAATGTGGCAAAGATGGCCGAGGGCAAAGGCCAAAGAGAATGCAGCCAGGAGCGCCAAAACTGAAGGCCAAAATAATGTTGCAGGGAACGCCAGAACGGGAGGCAAAGGGAACGTGGCAAAGAAGGCCAAGGACAAAGGCCAAGGGAATGTGGCACAGATGGCCAGAACCAAAGGCCAAAGAGAACACAGCGAAGGTGGCCAAGGGCAAATGGCCAAGAGAATGCCACAGGGAACGCCAAAACAGGAGGGCAAGAGAACGCAGCAGGAAAAGCCAAGGGCAAGGAGAATGCTGCAGGGAAAGGCTGGAGGCAAGGAGAACACGGAAAGAAAAGGACAGGCAGCATTCAGGACACCATGAAGTGCAGAAATGAGCTCTGGGAACCCTACCTTGTGTCTTAGTAAGTAATGAGTAAACACTGGTGGGTGAGCATTGCCCTTACCTGCTGGGCAGACAATTACCAGGCAGCAAAGTGGGGTTCCAGGGCGTTCCAGGAAATGCAGATTCCGGTTCCTGCTGCTGTCATCAAGAGCCGCACATCTCCATGCTGTCCTTACAGCACTCAGGAAAGGGAACGGAGCAGGGATTCAGGTAACGGCTGGACTGAACTGAGCAGGCGGTGAGTGCGGGAGGACTGGAAAGACGATGGCATCGCAGGGGGGAAGCCATCAACTGGAAGCATCGAAGGCATCTTCATCTGTAATACAGAGACACGCTTTAGAAGGAGGAACGCTGAGACAGAAACGATGCTCAGTCAGCCCACCCACAAAACATGGAAGCCAAACACGGCTCCAAGAAATGGCTTCAGAGTAAGGTTAGGAGTATTTAACAGGGAAGCTGTGGGGCTTTTGTTAGTATTACACAGAAGGTTACAGAGGGGTTCAGTGCCCAATTGAAAGCACTATGGAAGGTGCAGGGTTAATTTGCACAGGTATCTATACAGTCATGGCTGCAATTCACACTACATTTGGGGTTCAGAGCTTAGGGTTGGGGAGAAGGTATTGAGGTTAGGGTTATTAGGATCGTGCTCAGAGTGAGCGATAGGGAAGGCCAAGGCAAAGGTAAGAGCAAAAGGCAAGGAGAACAGCTGAGGGAATGCCAAAACGGAGGGCAAAGGCATGGACGACACCCAAGGGAAGGCAACGTCAAAGGCAAAGGGAAGGCAAAGGCAGGGAGAGCACTGAAGAGAAAGCCTCGTCACAGGCCAGGCCTGAGGAGAAGGCCGCAGAGAACGCCAAAACAGAGACAAAAGAAAACAAATCAGGGAAGGCCAAAATGGAGGGCAAGGTCCATGAGAACGCTGCATGGAAGGCCAACGCAGAAGGCCAAGGGCAATGGCCAAAGAGAACATGGAAGGGAACGCCAAAACCAAAGGCCAAAGAGAACGCCATAAGGGATGCCAAAACAAGAGGCCAAAGGGAATGTGGCAAAGAAGGCTGAGGGCAATGGCCAAAGAGAACGCAGCCAGGAGCGCCAAAACTGAAGGCCAAAGAGAATGTTGTAGGGAATGCCAGAACAGAAGGCAAAGGGAACGTGGCAAAGAAGGCCAAGGACAAAGGCCAAGGGAATGTGGCACAGATGGCCAGAACCAAAGGCCAAAGAGAACGCAGCAAAGGTGGCCAAGGGCAAATGGCCAAGAGAATGCCACAGGGAACGCCAAAACAGGAGGGCAAGAGAACGCAGTAGGGAACAGCGAGGGCAAGGAGAACACAGCAGGGAAAGGCTGGAGGTGAGGAGAACACAGAAAGAAAAGGACAGACAGCATTCAGGGCACCATGAAGTGCAGAAATGAGCTCTGGGAACCCTACCTTGTGCCTCAGTAAGTAATGAGTAAACACTGGTGGGTGAGCATTGCCCTTACCTGCTGGGCAGACAATTACCGGCCAGCAAAGCGAGGTTCCGGGGCATTCCAGGAAATGCAGATTCCAGTTTCTGCTGCTGCCATGAAGAGCCGCGCATCTCCGTGCTGTCCTTAAAGTGCTCAGGAGCAATGCAGCTCTGCTGCCACCTGTGGGACACAATGCAGTAATGAAGGCACTGCCCCGCATGTGTGGGGCTGCACCCTGAGCACGTTGCTGTAATGATGACACAAGGGTTGTAATTAATTATAATTATAATTAACATTAGGGATATAATTAATGTTATTCATAGGGTTGAAGTTACAGTTGGTCTAACATCAGTATTCTGCACTACAATCACAATTAAGGTTATTTGACAAAAAACATGAGGCATTATTTTTAAGGCAGCATTCAGGTTAAGAGACATTTTCAACACTGCGTTAAGGGTTTGGTTTACAGATACGCTGCAGGTTAACACAATTATCATTAGAACTCCCATTCAGCTACGGGTTCAGGTCAAGGTTAACTTTAATGTTGCCTCCCAGCTAATCCCAGAGTGCCGAAGGCAAGCAGAACTCCCAGGGCAGGCAAAGGGAAGGAGAACTCTCATGGAAAACCAAGGTAAATGCAAAGAAAACAGCCAAGCTAAGGCAAGGGCAAAAGCAAAGAGAGCACCAATGGAAAGCCAAGGTGAGGGCAAGGAGAACGCAACAGGAAAGGTCAGAATACAGCCAAAGAGAACACAGCAGGAAAGGCCAAGGGCAAAGGCCAAGAGAATGCAGCACAAAATGCCAAAACAAAAGGACAAGGGAACACAACGTGGAATGCCCAGGCAAGGGCTAAGAAAACATGGCAGGAAAAGCCAAAAAAGGAGGGCAAGAGAACGCGGCAAAGAAGGCCAATGCAGAATGTGGCTGGAACAGCAAGTTAGGAGGTCAAAGAGAATGCTGCAGGGAATGCCCAGGCAAGGGCCAAGACAATGTGGCAGGAAATGCCAAAACAGGAGGCCAAAGAGAATGCTGCCGGGAACGCCAAAACTGAATGCTGAAGAGGATGTGGCAACAGAAAGCCAAGGGCAATGGCCAAGAGATGTGGCATAGAACACAAAAACAGGAGGGCAAGGGCCAAGAGAACGTGGAAGGAAATGCCCAGGATGATGGCCAAGAGAACACGGCAAGAAACGCCAAAACAGGAGGGCAGGAGAACGCAGCAGGGAACACCAAAACTGAATGCCGAAGTGAATGTGGTAAAGAAAGCCAAGGGCAATAGCCAAGAGAACCCAGTATGGAACACAAAAACAGGAGGGCAAGAGAATGCCCAGCCAATGGCAACGGCTAAGAGACCGTGGAAGGAAATACCAAAACAGGAGGGCGAGAGAACGCAGTACAGAACGCCAAAACTGAACGCTGAAGTGAATCCAGCAAAGAAAGCCAAGGGCAACGGCCAAATGAACGTGGCATGGAACACAAAAACAGGAGGGCAAGAGAATGCAGTAGGTAACAGCAAGGGCAAAGGGAAGGAAAACACTGCAGTGAAAGGCCAGAGACAAAGAGAACACAGAAAGAAAAGGACAGGCAGCATCCAGGGCACCATAAAGTGCAATGAAGAGCTCTGGGAGCACCGTGTTGTGCCGTGCTATGGAGTGGGTAAACACTGATGGGTGAGCATTGCCCTTACCTGCTGGGCAGACAATTACCAGCCAGCAAAGCGAGGCTCCAGGAAATGCAGATTCCGGTTCCTTGCTGTTCCCATGAAGAGCCACGCATCTCCATGCAGTCGTTACGGCACTCGGGAGCGCTGCAACTCCGCAGCCACCTGTGGGACACAAAACAGTAATGAAGACACTGCCCTACAGATGTGCCTCTTTCACAAACCTGCACTCCTTTCCCTGATCAATGTGGCTGCACTCTGTGCGTGATGCTGCTTACCAGCAGCACTGCAGCTGGGAACAACAGACAAGGAGAAGGCTCAGGTACCCAACAACATCCATCTTCCATCTTCTCTGATAACTGCTCATTATACACTGCTCTCACCTTCGGTTTGGTAGGTGGGGATTGAGGAAGCAATGCCGGTCCCACAGACCCCTCCCTATCCCACACTGTGATGGCAGATCAGGATCTGGACCACCTGAGAACCTGACATCCAGGAGTCTTTGGGTCCTGATGAGACGAGTCCCAGAGCCCTGAGGGAATTCACCGCTGCAGTCACCGAGCCACTCTCAGTGGTATTTGAGAAGTCGAGGCAGTCAGGTGAAGTCCCTGGTGAGCAGAAAAAAGGCAACAGCACAGCTGTAACTGCAGATATAAAGTGTGACCCTGGGAACCACCAACGTGTCAGTCTCACCTCTGTGCTGCAAAAAAATCGAGGAGCAGATCCTCCTGGAAGTGACTCTGAAGCACGTTCCAGTGCGTCACCACCCTCTGTGTGAAAAGCTTCCTCCTAATAACCAACCTAAACCTCCCCTGTTTCAGTTTAAAATCATTTCCCCTTGTCCTATCACGATCCACCCTCGTAAACAGCCGTTCCCCTTCCTGCTGTTCCCCCTTCAAGTACTGTGAGGCTGCAATGAGGTCCCCCCAAGCCTTCTCTTCTCCAGGCTGAACAAGCCCACTTCCCTCAACCTTTCCTTGTAGGAGAGCTCCTCCAACCGTCTGCTCATCTCAGTGCCTCCTCTGGACCCGCTCCATGAGCTCCACGTCCTTCCTGTGCTGGGGGCCCCAGGCCTGGATGCAGCACTGCAGATGAAGCCTCACAAGAGCCGAGCAGATGGGGACGATCACCTCCCTCTCCCTGCTGGCCGCTTCTCTTTTAACGCAGCCCAGAACACAGCTGGCCTTCCAGGCTGCAAGCACGCTCTGCTGGCTGATGTCCACTCATGGATGCCAGCTCATCCACCGGGAGCCGCAAGTCCTTCTCTGTGGGGCTGCTCTCTAGGTGTTCTTTGCTGAGTTTGTACAAACACCTGGGATTGCCCCTTCATCAGTGACATTGACAGTGGGGCTGAGTGCACCCTAATGACACCGAGCTGTGGGGTGCAGTGACGCACTAGAGGGACAACGCCATCCAGAGGGACCTCAACAGGCTGAGTAGTGGCACTCAGCAATGCACCTTCCAGCCCAGAAAGCCAATCGTACGCTGGGCTCCATCCAAAGATGTGTGGTCAGCAGGCGAAGGGAGCTGGTCCTGCCCCTCTGCTCTGCGCTGTGAGGCCTCACCTGGAGGTGCTGTGTCTGGATGTGAATGTCCGCAGTGCAGGACAGACGTGGAGCTGTTGGAGAACATCCAGAGAACAGCCACAAATATGAACTGAGGGATGGAACGCCTTTCCTATAAAGAGAGAGAGCTGGAGCTGTTCAGCCTGCAGAAGTGAAGGCTCCAAGGTGATCTGGTAACAGCCTTTCAACACCTGAAGGGAAGAACAAGGAAAGATTTAGCCTAGATATAAAGAAAATCTGGTACAGTGAGGGTGGTGACACAGCACAACAGGTTACCCAGACATGTGATGGATGCCCCGTCCCTTCCAAGGTGAGGCTGGGTCAGCCTCTGGGCAGCCAGATCTGGCTGTGGATGTTCCTGTTCATTGTGTGGCAGTTGGACGAGATCACCACCAATGGTACCAAGTACTCTGGCTAGGATAATCCATATCCATCAGAGCCTCTCTGGGCCAGTCCCAGTATTCAGCAGAGCAGGGGCTTCACTTCATCACACTGGGGTGATACTGAGTACAGCAGTCCAGAAGAGGACAATCCTTGGCTTTCTATAAAGACGAAGATTTATTACACCTAAGGGTGCACAGAACGCCCTTAAACAACTCTGCATGGTTGCAAGCAGTGCATAACAGCCCTGAAATAAAGGAAGAAGAAGTTACCCCATTCCAAAGATGAACACTCAGCCCACACAGCCAAGGAAGCAGTCTCCAGGTAGAGATGCTGCCCTTACGGCTTCCACCCCTTAAAAGTGCTCAGGATAAAAAAAAAAAAAAAAAAAAAAAAAAAAGAAAAAAAAAAAAGAAAAAAAAAAAGGGGAAAATGCAGCCCTGAAATAAAGAAAAAACAAAGAAACCACTTACACCCTTCTCAAAGGCCAAAACTCACCCCTGCTCCACAGGAGACAGTCTCCAGAGATCAATGCTGCCCTTACATCTGCCAGCATTTCAATGTGGTCAGGATGCCCCAAAAACAGGAAAGGTCACAGTCTTAAAACAAGAAGGAATGACTCACCCTTTCTCAAGGACCAGAGCTCATCCCACACTCCCAAGGAGACGGTCTCTAAAGACAGATACCACCTTAAAGGCTGCCAGCCCTTAAGTGGGGTCAGGATCCCCCCAACAACAAGATATTGCAACCCTGGAATAAAGACTCACTCACCCAGTTTCAAGGGTTCACCCCACGCTCTAAAGGAAGCAATCTCCAGGTGCAGTTGCTGCTCCTTCTGCTGACAGACCTTAAATGTGGTCAGGAGCCCCCAGAAAGTGAAATTACAATCCAGCAGTATAGAAGAAATCAATGATCCCATTCCAAAAACAAACAGCCCACATCCCAAAGGAAGGAGCCTCCATGCAGAGATGCTGCCCTCACAGCTTCCAGCCCTTAAAAGTGGTCAGGATCCCCCAAAAGGAAAAGACTGGAGCCCCGCAATAAAGCAGCAGTCACTCACCCCATTCCAAAGGGCAGAACTCACTCCCAATACTTCCAAGGAGGCAGCTCCCAAGCAGAATGCTGCTCTGTCTGTTCCCAGCCCTTAAATATGGGCAGGGAGGGGGTGGAGCCAAGCTCAGCCCTATCCGGTCCCACAGGTAAATTGCTTCCACCTGTGCTGGCAGGGCTGGCCACACCCCTCACCAGGTGCTCAATCACTGCTTCAGACCGTAAACAACAACAAAAAAAGACTAATTACAAGCAGGTGATTGGATCTGCCTGTCCGGCAAGGGAGTTTGATCAAAGGATGAGAAACAATGGCATGCATATTTTGATTGAAGTCTGTCCTCAAAAGCATTCAGTAAAATTTCTAATAGATAGGGGAGCACAAATTTCAGTACTGATACAGCACACAAATTTCAGTACTGATACAGCAAGATGCTGAAAAGCTGTGTGTGCAGCCTGGATGGCAGAGTTGAGATTACCGGTGTGATCGGAGCGAGCTCTGTTTGCCAAACTAGTGGGGACAGCTTGTGGCTCTCCAGTGAGAAACGTGTTGCCTACTTTCTTTGCAATTAAAGCCCATTGTGAAAACAATTCAGGATTTGACATCCTCAGTGGGTGAACCTGGCACCTGCCTGTATGGCAGTGTGTGGCCTTTTGGGTCAAGTTTCAATCCCAGACTCCAAAGAAATAGGCAGGCTGCAGCGTGTGCACTTTACGCAGCCCCTGTGCTCCCTGAAGCAGGGGTCGCTAACATACCACTGTACCCCATTTCTGCTGCAGCATGATGTGGGATTTCTGAACTCATAGCAGGTTTGGAAAAAAGACAAATCGTTTCCAGAACAGACTCCCCACATAACTCGTTGTCATCTGGTTTGGAAACCAGATGGAAGGTGGTGATTAATAATCGATTATCGGTGTCTGAAAGCTTATACAGCCCCGCTAGGAGCTGCTGTCCCAAACCTTGCTTACTTGGCAAGCAAGTTGGGGTGATGCCATGGAGTGATGCTGGGATGACACTGGGGTGAAGTTGTGGACTGAGCCTGGAGAGTGACGCTGGGGGGTGATGCTGGGGTATTGCGGGGGGGGGGGGGGGGGAAATCAGAGAGAGAGAGATACTCGATGGAGACACTGGGGTAACTTAGTGTGATGTTGGGGGGTGACATTGCAGGCACGACTCTGGGAGTGACATTGGGGTGACACTGGAGAGTGATTCTGAAGTGTCATTGTAGTGGCATGGGTTACGTTGGGGCTTTTTGGGGAGGAAGGGTGGGTGACATCAGGGAGTGAACACTGGGTGGTGACGTTGTTGGGGTGTTATATTGGGGACCTAACGGCCCCTGACTGAAGAATGATCCTGGAATTGAAAAAGGTATTTTGGCAGTTTTAAGGGAGTTGATATTTGTGGCTGTGGCTGCAAATGTTTTGTAGAGAGAGCTGTCCCTGGTATTTGGTCTTGTTCTTGCGAAGACTTGTTTTGCAAGCCGATGTTCCAGCTGGGCTCTTGTATGGGAACTGCTGAGTCACGGCCTGAACCTCTGATTGATCACCTGAGGTGAGCCATAAGTCAGCCAGAGGAGCACAGGTGAAGGCAATTCAGCTGTGCTGCCGGAAGGGGTGGAGCCAGGCTGCACCCCTCCTGGACCTATTTAAGAGCTGGCTGCCAGAGGGGAAGGATCTCTTCTGGAGATCCTCCTCTTTGGTATCTTCCAGTGAGCTCAACCCAAGGGTAAGCTCTTCTACTTATTCTCTTTTGTGATCCTTGTTTGCTTTGCCTTACTCTTTTGATTATATTGCAATTATAACATCTTGGTTATACAGGGTGAAAAAAGGTGATATTTTTGAGTTAGAAAATGGTGGCATTTTTTGAGTGGAAGATGTTATTTTGGGGCAGAAAATGGCATATTTGGGGGGAGGAAATGTGGTATTTTTGGGTGGAAAATGGCTTGTTTTAAGTAAGGAAAAGCAGTATTTTTTGAAAGGAACAGTGATTCTTTGGGGGTGCAAAGTGCTGTATTTTACAGGAGGAAAAGCAGTATTTTTGGGGTGGAAAATGGCAAATTTTGGGGAAGGAAAGGCGGTATTATTTGAGTGGAAAAAGTTATATTTCTGGGTTGGAGAATGCTGTATTTTAGGGGTGTCAAGGTGGTATTTCTGGGGTGGATGTCATGGTTCTATGGTGTTTTTTTTTCGCTTGTTTCTGGGTTTCAGTATTCCACATCAAAACATCATGCAGCATACGGCGCATTAAAGTGTCACTACCCCAATTCCAGGTACTTATCCCTGTACATTACAGAAGTCACGGGATCTGACCCTTCCGGGTGGGGGGGGTGCTCTCTTGCTGCCTTGCAGTGGGTGCTGGAGGGTGCTTTCCTGGCCATTCCAAGCTTTTCAGGTTTGAATCGGTCCCGGGAACTCTCTCTCTCCTCTTGTCTGATTTATTAATCTCAATTTTAATTAAATTGTATTACACTTTGTTATCTTGTATTCCGATATTATAGTAAAATAAGTTTTCCTCCACAGATTGCTGTCGCTGCTCTTTTCCTCCCTTCCTTCCTTCCCATTTTTTGTGGGACTGGGGTGGGGGGGAAGGGCAGAGGCCTGTCACCCCTGTCACGGACAGAGATTGATCTAGTCAACTCCGTGACAGTGGAAAATGGTGACTTTCTAGGGAGGAAAGGCAGTATTTTGGGGGTGGATAATGGCATAAATTTGGGGTGGAAAAGTGATATTTCTGGGGTGTAAAATGGCATATTTTAGGGGAGGAAAGGTGGTATTTTTTTCAGTGTAAAATGGCCACTTGCAAAGTCTTGTGCAAACTGGAGTGCTGGAGGGGGTGGCAGGCTTTTGGGGCAAAAGCAACAAAGGGAGGGGCACAGAAAGGGGAAACAGGAATGGGAACTGGTTGGGGGGAGGAGGAGGGAAGACAGTGTGGCTGAAGTGTGGAAGATGGGATGGTGTGTCTGCACAGCAGGTGGAAGGGTGGTGGGCTGCACGCGTGTGTGTGGCACAGGGGGTGGAGCAGAGTGCAGTGGCCAGGTCCTCCCTGGGCAACATCAGGCAACAGCAGGAGCACTTGGAGCACTGCCTCCAACAAGAGCAGTGCGAGGATGGCAGCTTGGTGCTCTGAAGCTGCATAGGTTCTACTCTGGACCAGTAGTGGTGCAGCAGCTCATGGAATGTGTATAACCAAGTGTATGGGAACTGCTGAGTCACGGCCTGAACCTCTGATTAATCACCTGAGGTGAGCCATAAGTCAGCCAGAGGAGCACAGGTGAAGGCAATTCAGCTGTGCTGCCGGAAGGGGTGGAGCCAGGCTGCACCCCTCCTGGACCTATTTAAGAGCTGGCTGCCAGAGGGGAAGGATCTCTTCTGGAGATCCTCCTCTTTGGTATCTTCCAGTGAGCTCAACCCAAGGGTAAGCTCTTCTACTTATTCTCTTTTGTGATCCTTGTTTGCTTTGCCTTACTCTTTTGATTATATTGCAATTATAACATCTTGGTTATACAGGGTGAAAAAAGGTGATATTTTTGAGTTAGAAAATGGTGGCATTTTTTGAGTGGAAGATGTTATTTTGGGGCAGAAAATGGCATATTTGGGGGGAGGAAATGTGGTATTTTTGGGTGGAAAATGGCTTGTTTTAAGTAAGGAAAAGCAGTATTTTTTGAAAGGAACAGTGATTCTTTGGGGGTGCAAAGTGCTGTATTTTACAGGAGGAAAAGCAGTATTTTTGGGGTGGAAAATGGCAAATTTTGGGGAAGGAAAGGCGGTATTATTTGAGTGGAAACAGTTATATTTCTGGGTTGGAGAATGCTGTATTTTAGGGGTGTCAAGGTGGTATTTCTGGGGTGGATGTCATGGTTCTATGGTGTTTTTTTTTCGCTTGTTTCTGGGTTTCAGTATTCCACATCAAAACATCATGCAGCATACGGCGCATTAAAGTGTCACTACCCCAATTCCAGGTACTTATCCCTGTACATTACAGAAGTCACGGGATCTGACCCTTCCGGGTGGGGGGGGTGCTCTCTTGCTGCCTTGCAGTGGGTGCTGGAGGGTGCTTTCCTGGCCATTCCAAGCTTTTCAGGTTTGAATCGGTCCCGGGAACTCTCTCTCTCCTCTTGTCTGATTTATTAATCTCAATTTTAATTAAATTGTATTACACTTTGTTATCTTGTATTCCGATATTATAGTAAAATAAGTTTTCCTCCACAGATTGCTGTCGCTGCTCTTTTCCTCCCTTCCTTCCTTCCCATTTTTTGTGGGACTGGGGTGGGGGGGAAGGGCAGAGGCCTGTCACCCCTGTCACGGACAGAGATTGATCTAGTCAACTCCGTGACAGTGGAAAATGGTGACTTTCTAGGGAGGAAAGGCAGTATTTTGGGGGTGGATAATGGCATAAATTTGGGGTGGAAAAGTGATATTTCTGGGGTGTAAAATGGCATATTTTAGGGGAGGAAAGGTGGTATTTTTTTCAGTGTAAAATGGCCACTTGCAAAGTCTTGTGCAAACTGGAGTGCTGGAGGGGGTGGCAGGCTTTTGGGGCAAAAGCAACAAAGGGAGGGGCACAGAAAGGGGAAACAGGAATGGGAACTGGTTGGGGGGAGGAGGAGGGAAGACAGTGTGGCTGAAGTGTGGAAGATGGGATGGTGTGTCTGCACAGCAGGTGGAAGGGTGGTGGGCTGCACGCGTGTGTGTGGCACAGGGGGTGGAGCAGAGTGCAGTGGCCAGGTCCTCCCTGGGCAACATCAGGCAACAGCAGGAGCACTTGGAGCACTGCCTCCAACAAGAGCAGTGCGAGGATGGCAGCTTGGTGCTCTGAAGCTGCATAGGTTCTACTCTGGACCAGTAGTGGTGCAGCAGCTCATGGAATGTGTATAACCAAGTGTATGGGAACTGCTGAGTCATGGCCTGAACCTCTGATTAATCACCTGAGGTGAGCCATAAGTCAGCCAGAGGAGCACAGGTGAAGGCAATTCAGCTGTGCTGCCGGAAGGGGTGGAGCCAGGCTGCACCCCTCCTGGACCTATTTAAGAGCTGGCTGCCAGAGGGGAAGGATCTCTTCTGGAGATCCTCCTCTTTGGTATCTTCCAGTGAGCTCAACCCAAGGGTAAGCTCTTCTACTTATTCTCTTTTGTGATCCTTGTTTGCTTTGCCTTACTCTTTTGATTATATTGCAATTATAACATCTTGGTTATACAGGGTGAAAAAAGGTGATATTTTTGAGTTAGAAAATGGTGGCATTTTTTGAGTGGAAGATGTTATTTTGGGGCAGAAAATGGCATATTTGGGGGGAGGAAATGTGGTATTTTTGGGTGGAAAATGGCTTGTTTTAAGTAAGGAAAAGCAGTATTTTTTGAAAGGAACAGTGATTCTTTGGGGGTGCAAAGTGCTGTATTTTACAGGAGGAAAAGCAGTATTTTTGGGGTGGAAAATGGCAAATTTTGGGGAAGGAAAGGCGGTATTATTTGAGTGGAAACAGTTATATTTCTGGGTTGGAGAATGCTGTATTTTAGGGGTGTCAAGGTGGTATTTCTGGGGTGGATGTCATGGTTCTATGGTGTTTTTTTTTCGCTTGTTTCTGGGTTTCAGTATTCCACATCAAAACATCATGCAGCATACGGCGCATTAAAGTGTCACTACCCCAATTCCAGGTACTTATCCCTGTACATTACAGAAGTCACGGGATCTGACCCTTCCGGGTGGGGGGGGTGCTCTCTTGCTGCCTTGCAGTGGGTGCTGGAGGGTGCTTTCCTGGCCATTCCAAGCTTTTCAGGTTTGAATCGGTCCCGGGAACTCTCTCTCTCCTCTTGTCTGATTTATTAATCTCAATTTTAATTAAATTGTATTACACTTTGTTATCTTGTATTCCGATATTATAGTAAAATAAGTTTTCCTCCACAGATTGCTGTCGCTGCTCTTTTCCTCCCTTCCTTCCTTCCCATTTTTTGTGGGACTGGGGTGGGGGGGAAGGGCAGAGGCCTGTCACCCCTGTCACGGACAGAGATTGATCTAGTCAACTCCGTGACAGTGGAAAATGGTGACTTTCTAGGGAGGAAAGGCAGTATTTTGGGGGTGGATAATGGCATAAATTTGGGGTGGAAAAGTGATATTTCTGGGGTGTAAAATGGCATATTTTAGGGGAGGAAAGGTGGTATTTTTTTCAGTGTAAAATGGCCACTTGCAAAGTCTTGTGCAAACTGGAGTGCTGGAGGGGGGTGGCAGGCTTTTGGGGCAAAAGCAACAAAGGGAGGGGCACAGAAAGGGGAAACAGGAATGGGAACTGGCTGGGGGGAGGAGGAGGGAAGACAGTGTGGCTGAAGTGTGGAAGATGGGATGGTGTGTCTGCACAGCAGGTGGAAGGGTGGTGGGCTGCACGCGTGTGTGTGGCACAGGGGGTGGAGCAGAGTGCAGTGGCCAGGTCCTCCCTGGGCAACATCAGGCAACAGCAGGAGCACTTGGAGCACTGCCTCCAACAAGAGCAGTGCGAGGATGGCAGCTTGGTGCTCTGAAGCTGCATAGGTTCTACTCTGGACCAGTAGTGGTGCAGCAGCTCATGGAATGTGTATAACCAAGTGTATGGGAACTGCTGAGTCATGGCCTGAACCTCTGATTAATCACCTGAGGTGAGCCATAAGTCAGCCAGAGGAGCACAGGTGAAGGCAATTCAGCTGTGCTGCCGGAAGGGGTGGAGCCAGGCTGCACCCCTCCTGGACCTATTTAAGAGCTGGCTGCCAGAGGGGAAGGATCTCTTCTGGAGATCCTCCTCTTTGGTATCTTCCAGTGAGCTCAACCCAAGGGTAAGCTCTTCTACTTATTCTCTTTTGTGATCCTTGTTTGCTTTGCCTTACTCTTTTGATTATATTGCAATTATAACATCTTGGTTATACAGGGTGAAAAAAGGTGATATTTTTGAGTTAGAAAATGGTGGCATTTTTTGAGTGGAAGATGTTATTTTGGGGCAGAAAATGGCATATTTGGGGGGAGGAAATGTGGTATTTTTGGGTGGAAAATGGCTTGTTTTAAGTAAGGAAAAGCAGTATTTTTTGAAAGGAACAGTGATTCTTTGGGGGTGCAAAGTGCTGTATTTTACAGGAGGAAAAGCAGTATTTTTGGGGTGGAAAATGGCAAATTTTGGGGAAGGAAAGGCGGTATTATTTGAGTGGAAACAGTTATATTTCTGGGTTGGAGAATGCTGTATTTTAGGGGTGTCAAGGTGGTATTTCTGGGGTGGATGTCATGGTTCTATGGTGTTTTTTTTTCGCTTGTTTCTGGGTTTCAGTATTCCACATCAAAACATCATGCAGCATACGGCGCATTAAAGTGTCACTACCCCAATTCCAGGTACTTATCCCTGTACATTACAGAAGTCACGGGATCTGACCCTTCCGGGTGGGGGGGGTGCTCTCTTGCTGCCTTGCAGTGGGTGCTGGAGGGTGCTTTCCTGGCCATTCCAAGCTTTTCAGGTTTGAATCGGTCCCGGGAACTCTCTCTCTCCTCTTGTCTGATTTATTAATCTCAATTTTAATTAAATTGTATTACACTTTGTTATCTTGTATTCCGATATTATAGTAAAATAAGTTTTCCTCCACAGATTGCTGTCGCTGCTCTTTTCCTCCCTTCCTTCCTTCCCATTTTTTGTGGGACTGGGGTGGGGGGGAAGGGCAGAGGCCTGTCACCCCTGTCACGGACAGAGATTGATCTAGTCAACTCCGTGACAGTGGAAAATGGTGACTTTCTAGGGAGGAAAGGCAGTATTTTGGGGGTGGATAATGGCATAAATTTGGGGTGGAAAAGTGATATTTCTGGGGTGTAAAATGGCATATTTTAGGGGAGGAAAGGTGGTATTTTTTTCAGTGTAAAATGGCCACTTGCAAAGTCTTGTGCAAACTGGAGTGCTGGAGGGGGTGGCAGGCTTTTGGGGCAAAAGCAACAAAGGGAGGGGCACAGAAAGGGGAAACAGGAATGGGAACTGGTTGGGGGGAGGAGGAGGGAAGACAGTGTGGCTGAAGTGTGGAAGATGGGATGGTGTGTCTGCACAGCAGGTGGAAGGGTGGTGGGCTGCACGCGTGTGTGTGGCACAGGGGGTGGAGCAGAGTGCAGTGGCCAGGTCCTCCCTGGGCAACATCAGGCAACAGCAGGAGCACTTGGAGCACTGCCTCCAACAAGAGCAGTGCGAGGATGGCAGCTTGGTGCTCTGAAGCTGCATAGGTTCTACTCTGGACCAGTAGTGGTGCAGCAGCTCATGGAATGTGTATAACCAAGTGTATGGGAACTGCTGAGTCATGGCCTGAACCTCTGATTAATCACCTGAGGTGAGCCATAAGTCAGCCAGAGGAGCACAGGTGAAGGCAATTCAGCTGTGCTGCCGGAAGGGGTGGAGCCAGGCTGCACCCCTCCTGGACCTATTTAAGAGCTGGCTGCCAGAGGGGAAGGATCTCTTCTGGAGATCCTCCTCTTTGGTATCTTCCAGTGAGCTCAACCCAAGGGTAAGCTCTTCTACTTATTCTCTTTTGTGATCCTTGTTTGCTTTGCCTTACTCTTTTGATTATATTGCAATTATAACATCTTGGTTATACAGGGTGAAAAAAGGTGATATTTTTGAGTTAGAAAATGGTGGCATTTTTTGAGTGGAAGATGTTATTTTGGGGCAGAAAATGGCATATTTGGGGGGAGGAAATGTGGTATTTTTGGGTGGAAAATGGCTTGTTTTAAGTAAGGAAAAGCAGTATTTTTTGAAAGGAACAGTGATTCTTTGGGGGTGCAAAGTGCTGTATTTTACAGGAGGAAAAGCAGTATTTTTGGGGTGGAAAATGGCAAATTTTGGGGAAGGAAAGGCGGTATTATTTGAGTGGAAAAAGTTATATTTCTGGGTTGGAGAATGCTGTATTTTAGGGGTGTCAAGGTGGTATTTCTGGGGTGGATGTCATGGTTCTATGGTGTTTTTTTTTCGCTTGTTTCTGGGTTTCAGTATTCCACATCAAAACATCATGCAGCATACGGCGCATTAAAGTGTCACTACCCCAATTCCAGGTACTTATCCCTGTACATTACAGAAGTCACGGGATCTGACCCTTCCGGGTGGGGGGGGTGCTCTCTTGCTGCCTTGCAGTGGGTGCTGGAGGGTGCTTTCCTGGCCATTCCAAGCTTTTCAGGTTTGAATCGGTCCCGGGAACTCTCTCTCTCCTCTTGTCTGATTTATTAATCTCAATTTTAATTAAATTGTATTACACTTTGTTATCTTGTATTCCGATATTATAGTAAAATAAGTTTTCCTCCACAGATTGCTGTCGCTGCTCTTTTCCTCCCTTCCTTCCTTCCCATTTTTTGTGGGACTGGGGTGGGGGGGAAGGGCAGAGGCCTGTCACCCCTGTCACGGACAGAGATTGATCTAGTCAACTCCGTGACAGTGGAAAATGGTGACTTTCTAGGGAGGAAAGGCAGTATTTTGGGGGTGGATAATGGCATAAATTTGGGGTGGAAAAGTGATATTTCTGGGGTGTAAAATGGCATATTTTAGGGGAGGAAAGGTGGTATTTTTTTCAGTGTAAAATGGCCACTTGCAAAGTCTTGTGCAAACTGGAGTGCTGGAGGGGGTGGCAGGCTTTTGGGGCAAAAGCAACAAAGGGAGGGGCACAGAAAGGGGAAACAGGAATGGGAACTGGTTGGGGGGAGGAGGAGGGAAGACAGTGTGGCTGAAGTGTGGAAGATGGGATGGTGTGTCTGCACAGCAGGTGGAAGGGTGGTGGGCTGCACGCGTGTGTGTGGCACAGGGGGTGGAGCAGAGTGCAGTGGCCAGGTCCTCCCTGGGCAACATCAGGCAACAGCAGGAGCACTTGGAGCACTGCCTCCAACAAGAGCAGTGCGAGGATGGCAGCTTGGTGCTCTGAAGCTGCATAGGTTCTACTCTGGACCAGTAGTGGTGCAGCAGCTCATGGAATGTGTATAACCAAGTGTATGGGAACTGCTGAGTCACGGCCTGAACCTCTGATTAATCACCTGAGGTGAGCCATAAGTCAGCCAGAGGAGCACAGGTGAAGGCAATTCAATTCACCTGTGCTGCCAGAAGGGGTGGAGCCAGGCTGCCCCCTCCTGGACCTATTTAAGAGCTGGCTGCCAGGGGGGAAGGGTTTCTGCTGGAGATCTGCTCTGCTAGAGTTTTGTGAGTGAGCCCAGGATAGGGGTAAGCCTTCTATTTATTCTATTTTGTTGTTGTAGTCTGCTTTGCCTAACTGTCTTGTTTATTTTGTGATTATAGCATCCTAAAATTCTTAGATTGTAACGCTCTGTATCATGTACTGGCTGAACGGGTACAGCATGCAAGTGGATCAAACCCTACAGACCCTGGGGAGAATGAAAGTGGGAGAAAGAGTGGATGTGTGCTTTGAAGCAGGGGATGCCCTGCTAGTGATGCTGATCAAATCCGCTGCTGGCATGTTCCTTCTCTCTCCTTTTCTGTGGCTTGCCATCTCTCAAGGGTCAGATAGTAATAGCATAATTGCTTAGGGAGATTCTGCTTCCCACTTAATGGAATCATCTAAAATTTTAGAGTGACACCTAGAGGGAGTGACACGGTGGTTATGTTGGAGTGATGTTGGGGTATCAATAGGATAGATGTTACGGAGTAGCATGATAGGGTCACATCATTGGGAGTGATGTTGGAGTACCACAGAGATTTAACGTGAATGACTGGTTCTGGGGTGAGAGCATTGGGGTGACACTGGGGAATGACAATGTTGGAGTGATGCTGAGGGTGGATATTGTGGTGACGGTGAGGGGTGACATTAGGAAGTGACTCCAGGGTGACACTGTTGGGTTGGCACTGGTGGGTGATGTTGGGATGAAAGGGGGGTGATGTGAAGGAGTAATGCTGGGGGATTGATGCTGGAGCATCCCTGGGGGGTGACATCAGGGAGTGTTGGCGCTGATATTTGGAATGAAATAATGAGGTTTTGGGAACTCAATTTGTGGTGAATTAGCAAGGACGTGAACCTGGAGTTTGGTGTGAAATACTGATGGTTTGTGTCTGGAATATGACGTGAAATGGGCTTTGGAGCTTATTTGGATGGCAGTTTTCAGCGTAAAAAATGCTCTTTACAGTTTCCTTGCAGGAAGAGAATAAAGAAAAGTCTGCTTTCACACAGGAGGGGATATGATATACCTTTAGCTGATTCCCACAGGGGTGTACATATTCTCCCACTATTGCTCAAGCCACCTCAGTGAACTTTGACAGAGTTTCACTGCCTTAGGATGTGTATCCATGTGTAGATGATATTTAATTGCAAGCTCATACTCTGGAAAGGTGGGGGAAGTGGCAGCAGCACTAGATGACTGAGAATTTGAGATTCCACCTGCAAACTGTCAGGGGCTAAGTAAAGGAGTGAAACTTTAAGGCAGCAAAGGCCAGCAAAATTGTGCAAACTTGACTGAACCAAAGCGGAGATATGGGAAACCAGTGTGAACAGAAGCAAAGCTGTGCAAAATCTTACAAAACTACGTGAACTTATGGAATCTCAGTGAAGACCAGTGATCCTGCAAAGTCTTCAGCGAACCAGGGTGGACTTCTGCAAAGCCCAGTGAAGATCCACAAGCCTGTACAAAAATACCGTGAATCCGCATGGACAGTACAAGGAACCCAAGTGAAAACCCACAACATCGTGTGTTCTTTGCTTTATTCAGGTTTGTTATCTGGCAATGCAGCCCAGCTGGATAAGGCTCTTGTAGACTGGTAGTATTTTCTTCAGGAACACTGAAATCTGAAACAGTGGGACATCGTCCATGATCTATTATCCAACTCTTACCTTCTCCTCCCCTGGTTTCTCATTGCCTGAGCACTTCAGGTTCACAGAAAATGAAAATGAAAAGAAAAAAGGAAAAGGAAAACGGAAATGAAAAATGGGGAATAAAAATGAAAAAAGAGAAAAGGAAAGGAGAAAAGAACGATGTAGAAAAAGAAAGAAAGAGAAATAACTAGAATTTTTAAAAGGCACATTATTAGAAAAAGAAAAAAGAATTTGAAATACAATGAGGATAGGAAAAAGGCGAGGAAAAAAACAAAATAATTGGAATTAGGAAAATAAATAAAAAACGATTTGGAAATAGAACTACAAGAAGAATTGGAAAAGGCAGAGGAAAAAGAACTGGAATTAGAAAAAGAATTACAAAAATAAAAAGGAAAAAGAAAACCAATTAGGGAAAAAAATATTAGAAAAGGAAAAAAATCAAGAATTAGAAAAAGCAAAAGAATTAGAAAAAGAATTAGGAAATAAGACAAAAAGAATTAGAAAAAGAGTAAGAAACAGAAAAACAAGAAAAGGGGAGAAGAAAAAGGTGAAGAAAATATTATAAAAATAATTTGAAATAGAAAAGAAAGAAAATAATTAAATTAGAAAATGAAAGAGAAAAACAATTAGAAAACGAAAAAACGAGGACAAATTAGGATTAGAATGAGAATTGGAAAAAGATAAGGAACTGGAAAAAAATGGGAAATGAGAAAGAATTAGAAAAAAAATATTAGAAAAGGAATTGGAAAAGGAGCTAAAAGTAGAAAGACAAAAAAAAAGAGGGAAAAAATAAAGGAAAATGGAAAAGTGAGAAAAAAGTCTAGAAAAAGAACTAGAAATAGAACAATGAAAAATAAAAAAGAGAATAATTAGAAAAAATAGAAGAAGAATTAGAAAAAGAATTAGAGAGAGAAAAACAAAAATATGGAAAAGAAGATGAAAAGAAAAGGAATTGGAAAAAGAAAAGGAATTGTATAAAAAGGAATTGAGAAAAGAAAAAATGGAAAAAAATAGATGAAAAATTGGAGAACTGGAAATGGAAACAGACCTGGAAAAAGAATTGGAAAATGAAAAAGAAGAGAAAGGAAACAAAAGCACTAGAGCAAGAGAAAGAATATGAAAAGAAAAGGAATTAGAAAAAGAAAACCAATGGATAAAGAAAAACGAGAAGAATTAGAAGGATAATTGGAAAAGGAAAAAACTGCAAAAAGAAAAACCTGGAAACACAAAAAGAGCTGGAAAAAGATTGAGAAAAATAAAATGAATTAGAAAAAAGAAAAATATAAAGAAAAAATAGAAAGATAACAAGATTTACAATGAAAAGTAGAAAAATATTTAGAATCTGAAAAAAAAACAATCAAAAAGAACAGAAAAAAATAGAAAATGAATTAGAAAATTAATTTAAAAAATTAGAAAAAATTGGAAAATGTAAACGAAAAAACTGAAACAGAAAAATGAAAAAGACATGGAACAGGGAAAAGATGTGGAACAGGGAAAAGAAAAAGTACCACAATTAGAAAAAGAGTTGGAGTTAGAAAAAATTGAAATAGAAAAAAGAAAGACTTAGACTGGGAAAAGGACCACAAAAAAGGCTTGGAAAAAGAATTAGAATTAGAAAAAGAAAAAACAAAGAGCAGGAAATGAATTAGAAAAAGAATTAGAGAAATCATTAGAAAAGGAAAAAGAAAATTAGAACACAAAAAGTATTAGAAAGACCAAAAAGTATTTTTTTTAAAAAAAGAAGAAGAATTAAAATTAGATTGAGAAATGGAAAAAGGAAATAAAAAGGAATTGGAAAAAGAAAAAGAATGAGAAAAAGAAAAAAATAGAAAAAGAATTAGACAAATAGTTTGAATTAGACAAAGAATTAGGAAAAAAAAATAGAAAATGATCCAGAAAGAGAACACAAGAACTACAATTTGAAAAAGAATTGGGATTCAAAAAAGAAAAAAAAAATGAAATGGAAAAAGGAAAAAGACTTGCAATGGAAAGAAAAACTTGCAACAGGAAAAAGAAATAGGAAAAGAATTAGGAAAAAAAAATTAGAAAAACAAAGCAGATTAGTGTCTTGCTCCAATTTATAGGAGGGAGAGGAGGTTCTTTTATTATCTATATACCCGGCGTGAGATTAAGAAACAACAGTTCAAATGTTGGTCCGACCAATTTATTACAAATCGTAATTAGGGAAATGGGGAAGGGGAGGACGGAGGCTATTACGAATCAGGGTAATGGGGAAGGGAAGGAGGGCGAT
>NC_064453.1:6779928-6950340 GCF_023343835.1 Lagopus muta | reverse complement strand
AGGGAGGGAGGGAGGGAGGGAGGGAGGGAGGGAGGGAGGGAGGAAGGAAGGAAGGAAGGAAGGAAGGAAGGAAGGAAGGAAGGAAGGAAGGAAGGAAGGAAGGAAGGAAGGAATATTTCTGTTCTTTCCGGGGTCAAGTCATCTATTACTCTCCAAGCAAAAGGTTTTTTACAATGTAATACAGGTAGATACAGGTGTGTGAAATCAAACCTGTACAGGGAAAGGCCCACAACAGCAATCAGATGTGCATAGACTAGGGTAAAGCAATATGAAACCCATGGTATCCCTGCACTCAAAAGAAGGTTCATCTTGAATATAGCAAAGTGCTGTCAGCAGCGGGACACACAATACTGCAAAAACACTGATGTCTACAATGCAATAGGAGCCAGTCTGGGCAGTGTAATAGCTGTCTTATCCTGAATACCTGCAATTCACAGAAATCTGTCATTATCTAAGAAATGTGGATAGCAACATCTACGCTCACAGGGGTGAATGGGATCCTTTTAGCTGACTCCAAGATTTTCCTATCGCATTATCTCTAAAGAATGAAGAGAAATCAAGTTCATGTAATTGAGTTTGTTCAGTACGCATGTATTGGAAAGCAATGAAAGTTAGTTAGACCCTTGGTATCATTGATGAGTGGTTTCAGGTAAGGAAAAGCTATCCCAAAGCACCACGAAGGAGCTCAGCAACACTTCTGAAATGAGCTGCAGCTTGAACATCAGTGCAGCGGGTCACACTGGAGGAAATCCCTTCTCATAGCACATTTTGACTCTTCTCACAGATCAGTCAGATAGCCTCCCATCTGTCTTTTCCAAAGGTATTTTCTGCATCCAAGACAAAGACTTGTTATAAAAGCCTGTTGGAATCCTAACAGTTGATCATTGTGGAGTTAGTCTATTTTATTAAGGTTGATTTAATAGATTTTTGCTGGTTTCAGTGCCTGAACTAAGTGATCTTAGTTTGCAGATACTAGGCCTTGTACCTAAGTGCATGTGTCTGGAAGTACCCCAGGAGATATCTAAGGTACACGAGCACCAAGAATTTTCCACAGTGAATGACAGTGCTTGGAATACCAAATTCATTCTTGCTTACATGAAGCATTTTTTCTAATTCTATTTAATCTATGTCGTCTCTGAAGCTTTGGAAACTTCAGATTCAAAAAAAAAAATTCATCTTATTCCACATAACTTACATACCAACTGTAATTGCTAAGTTGTTCTGAGTGGCCCACAGCCAAAGAAAATTTTACGTATTTTTCCTTTTCATACGTCTTCCTCAGTTTTGAAAGGCCTTTTCCATAGAATAACAAAGACTTCTGTGTTTCAGCACGTCCATCTGTTAAAAATTAGACAATTCAGACCATCTATCTTCTCAGGCTAAGTTTATACTCAGCATCATTCCAGGAGTAGTGCCTAAGTGATGGTGACGGCCAAGCTCAGGGCTGGGCAAGCTGTAGTCAAGGTCTCTATCTACTGCGGTTGAACAGTCATATCAAGGTTGAATCAGTCTTCACACAATGAAGCAATATATTAAAGCTAGACTCAAACTGCAGTAAATCTCAAACGTACAAATGCAGACTTGTGCTCTGACCTGTACAGCATCTGAATGAATGACACAGGGTGAGAGGGTTAGGCGCAAGTCCTACAAAACTCAGAAAATACAAGACAGAAGTCACAAATCACAGCAAATGAATGGGATTTTACATGCTTAGCCTTCTTGCCGTTTGCTGTAGTATGTTTACTTAGCAATCTGAGCATGTATGCAGTTTACAGATGAAAATGCTCTTTTTATTCATAACGAAGAGGCATAAAAGAATTCTGAGAACCTTGACCTTGCAGAAGTAACCTCACGAGACCGAAACACTTAAAAAGCCTAGTTGGGGAAGTTTTAAAAATTACGTAAGCAACAAGGAAGTTCTTGACTACCTGATCAGATTGAATCAGGGTGGCAATAGATCTCATCAGCTCAGTGTGAAGACGAGGTAGTAGTACTCTCTGGACACCAGAGGAAGGAAAGGACTGCGTGGAAAAGTTTGCACTTGAATAAATGCATGGGAAAAGAAACAAAAAAAAAAGGAGGAGGAAATGACCAAATCTGAGCATAAGGCAGAGAGAGGAGTGAATACAGCTGAGATTCATCCCAGCAAGAAACTTATGAATGGATAGATGAGTCTGGGGAGATGAAGTTAGCTACGCCACCAAACGTGCAGACAGAGATGGCAAACGATACAGAAAACAGAATGAAATGAAAGTAAAACTTTGAGTTCTAACATGTCCCCACATAATCACGGCCAAGCTTTCTTTGAGCAAACCAAAAATCATGCTTTCTTTCTTGTTAACCTAGTCAGAGGTCAATGTTCATAGTCCAGCATAATGTCTGAAGCCAAAATGGATGAGCAAGGTAAAATCAAGAATCTGTAAACAAGGGTAGGAATATCAGATGAAAAGCCAGAAATGTAGTTGAAAGGCAGGTAGTGCCCAGGGATTTGAGATACAGGGCACAGACTTCACCCAATTGCACACACTACTGCAACTGAAGGGCATGGGAAGCCTCTTCAGCCCTCTGATTACTATTCCACCTTGGGAGAGGAGATCCTAATGGAAAAGAAATCTCACTTCCAGTGCCCTGTCCTCTCACCTCCCCCTTTGCAAGTCATGCTGTTTACAGCAGAATTCTCCGTCTGCAGATCACTCTCTCACTGCAAGTTCTGCTCGTGGGCAAACGCTTTGGGGGGGTTGCTCTCACACCAGCACAGATTAACTCACTTTCTCTTTAACCCTTTTTCCTTTGTCGTACCCTCAACTGTTACACTTCCACATACCCTCCATTCTACTTCTGTATACCGGTAACAATTACCTTTCTTATAAAATCAAAAGAGTTTGTCTCATTCCTTTCAAAATCCACAAATCAAACCGCACAATTCTTCAACTTCCCCAAAAATCCAGCACTTGCTCTCTAATTGAGTACTGAGTTTTCCAATTGAGTACTGGTCCCATTATTAGAAAATTGGTCCCATTATTCCATTTATGTTCCAAGTTTCTTATTTCATATTCCCCCTAGCCCTCCTGCAACTTCCTTCCAATGTGACAGCATACAGCCTGACAGGTGTTTTGTTTGTTTTTTGTTTGTCTTCTTTGTTTTTTTTCTGGTGTTAGAGCAATCTCTCCACACCGAATAACTAACTAGAGGAGCATACACATACACTAAGGAATTTCGAGCGAAAATTCTTTCTAACGTGGTTCTCTGTGACTCCACTTCCGTATGCTGTGATGACAAGGGTAGAAGGGAAAAGCCTCTCTTAAGGAGGCAACTGGAGATTGGAGGAGCGACAGATGCTGTGCTTTCAGGGAGTACATTCGCAGAAGTCGAGAGAGATCCTTTCTGGACTGCGGAGAAAATAACCCCCTCTCGGAGGAGCCACACTAAATATCATTACGTCCAATGGACTGAATAGTTGCTAAGTACAGGAATTCATGAGAAGTATAGATGCTGATTATGGGGACATCATTTACTTTTCTGAAAAAAGGTGGCTAAGTTGGGATAAAATGCTAAGAGGATGTGATGATTTGCGAAATGAAATCAAGTCATGCATGGAATCCAAAAGAAATATTGGTTTTAAAGGTGAAGAAGAGAAATGGCTTTCATAGCTACTTTTTTTGGTGGATTTGACAGCTCATTTAAATGAGCTGAACATGCATCTTCAACATGAGAAATCACCCGATTTGTGCTGTTTCAAACCAAACTAAAACGCAAAAAAAAAGGAATGGAACTTAAATTATGGAAAATGCTTTCATGTGTTTTGATATGCTGGCTAAACAGTCCAGTGAGCAATGAAAAATACCCCCCCTTGCTTTCATTTCTGATAAAGAAATTTGAGAATAAGCCTCGAAACTAAAAAGGCTGAAAATATTAGTGAATAAGCTGGTAATGGGGAAAAAAGACAGTATTTTTATAACTAAGCTGGTATTTCCGGGGGAATATATCACATCGTTGGGAGAAAACTTCTATACATCTGAGAGAAAACCGCACGTCTTTGGGAGAAAACTGGTATATGTGTGACATACTGTGATATATACACTTGATCTTGCTGAATGTTGTTACTTTCTTGGGGGAAAAATTTTCCAGCCTGTTCAAATCCTTCCTGGTGGCATCCCTTTCTGCTGTATCACCTGTACCACTTAACTTGATATTGTCTGCAATCTTGATGAGGGTGCACTTGATCCCATCATCAATGTCCATATGATGATGTCCACAGAGAACCGCACTGCAGTGAATTGTCGCTCGAAATGAAGACACGGACACAACATTCAGAGCCAGGCGTAGTGCGTTCTGCATATATGTACAGACGGCGAAGTCCAAACCGCTAATTTCCGACGTGCGCAGAAGAGCCCGCAACTCGGAGAAAAGCTGCCGGCGACAGACGCAGTTTCTCGGCGATGGAGGAGCACGAGTCCGCGGCTGGAGGCTGAAAGCGGCATTCGGGGATAAGCGCGACTTCTCGGGCAGCAACGGCAACCGCTGCGGAGCAGTTCAGTGCGAGTGCCACTTCCGAGCCGTGAGAGCGATGTCGTGCTGTTCTGAAGCGGAGAACGTCCGAATTCAGCCTGCTGCCATTCCTCCGGAGGGGGTTATTTTCTCCGCAGTCCAGAAAGAATCTCTCCCGACTTCTCCGATTTGCGCTCCCTGGGAGCACAGCACCTGTCGCTCCTCGAATCTCCAGCTGCCTCTTTGAGAGAGGCTTTTCCCTTCTACCTTTGTGGTCACAGAACACAGAAGTGGAACCACGGAGAACCACACCACAAAGAACTGTCGCTCGAAATGAAGGCACGGACACAACATTCAGAGCCAGGCGTAGTGCGTTCTGCATATATGTACACACGGCGAAGTCCAAACCGTTAGTTATTCGTTGTGGAGAGGTTGCTCTCACACCAGAAAAAAAACCAAACACCAGTCTACGCATATCTGATTGCTGTTGTTGGCCTTTCCCTGTACAGGTTTGATTTCACACACCGGTATCTACCCGTATTAAATTGTATGAAACCTTTTGCTTGGAGAGTAATAAATGACTTCACCCCGGAAAGAACAGAAATATTGCATCCTTCCTTCCTTTCAAAACATATCAGCAGGGCATTCCCTGCTTCAAAGTGCATCTTTCCTCTCTCCTCCACTGCAGCCTCCCTCCTGCTTTTACTCTCTTCAGAGTCTGCAGCATTTTTTTCCACCTGCATGCTGTATCCGTGCGGCCAACACATGATACAGAGCCCCAGTGGAAAACCTGCTTGCAAAACAAATCCTTGTAAAACAAGATAAGTTAGCAAGGTTTCTCCCTAATTAAAAATCAATAAAATAAGATGAAAGGAACATATATTTGCATCTACAGCCTTTAAAACTGTCAGAATACTTTGTTCCATCCCAGGATCATTCTCCTGTTGGGCCTCTAGACCCTTTCCAAATTCATCTATTTTCAAATTGTAATCTTTGAAAGCTGACACCATTTTCTTGCAAAGCATTAAGCATGGGGCCATGCTATTTGTCTGCACTGCACTACACCCTCCCTGTGCCCCTTGGCCAGGCTGGGCTGCTCCAGGAGGCAGATAATGTGTCAGGGTGAGCAGGCGGAAGTGTGAGCTGAGCTGGGCTGCGTGTGTCCTGTGGGTTTCAGGTAGGACAAGCCTAGAATCTTAGTAGAACTGGTTTTTAGCCTTACCAAATAAAATCCAAACCAAAACAAACAAAAGAAAAAAACAACTCTGATGCTGATGAGGAAGTTGAGCTGATTCTTGGAGATAGTAGTACCTTTACCAGCTTGGTAACCACAGGTGACCTTTTCCTCCATTTAATGTCATGACAAACATGCAGATCTAACTGAATCGACTTAGCTGACTTTTTCCCTCACTGGTGTGTAAGGCACAGTACATCATGCTTGTTTACCCATAGCCTCTCATAGCCAGCTGTCAGTAAAAACAATTGTTATCTGAGAGAGCAACTCAGTGAGTTCTGGAAAAAAAGGTATTTCCGTTCTTCAAGAGCTCCCAGCTGTGTGTGTGAAATCTTAAAGGTGGACCAGGAAACAACATAGGAGAAGCCATGTCTGTTTGCTTGTCCTGCACCTTGAGGGGTCTCTGGTTGAACCTGTCACTTCACTTCTCTACCTTATTTGTGCCTGTTAGGACAGTGAAGCCTTCTTTCTCTTCTGCAGTTGCTTAAAGTGTGAAGTCAACATGTCATTTCTGACTTTGCATCCTTTTTTCTGCTACTAACGTAACTTTTGAGATAAAATTGAAATTCTTTATTTTTTTCTGGCATAGATACAGAAAGTTGAAAAATTAACAGAGACTGTGAGTGTAAGAAAGGTCTAAACTCTTTACCTAGCATTTCAGTTTGGAAAAAGGCTTACAAGAAAAAGAAGGTGAGTTGTAGTGTCAGGTTTCGTGTTTGTGCCATCAGATTCCGTTCTTTTTATTTTTTTTTCCCTAAATCTAAATCTTTTTGAGTTCCAAGGTGTGAATCACAGAATCACAGAATTGTAGGGGTTGGAAGGGACCTCCAGAGATCATCGAGTCCAACCCCCCTGCCAAAGCAGTTCCCTACACCTACTACACCCTACCCAGGTGTACACCCTACACCTACTTCCAGGTTCTTTCCAACCTTGTGATTCTATGATTCTATGATAAACTGGTACTTCTGCATGGCATGGGCAGTCCTGATAGCTTGAGTTGGTACAAACTCAGAGACCTTGCCACTGCAGGGTGTAAGCACTTGTGTTGTGCAATATAATGCCTAATATAATACAACAGTGCCTCTAGACATTTGCTAATGTAACTTCTGGATTTTTTTTTTCCTGCATTTCCAGTGAAAGGGGGGAATGGTTCTTATTAGACTTAGCACTTTGTGTTTAAATATTATCTGAACAGAAGAAGCTTTCATTCTGTGCCTGAGAGAGTCTGGTACAGATGACACATAAGCAAACTCAGTTTGGTTTTTACACAGGTGCAGCTGAGAATTGTAGGTGCTGTTTTTTTCTGAAGTGTGAACTGATGAAATTTTTTTCTTTCCACTCAACTTTTGTACTGAAGATAAGTACCCTTGAAATCTTAAACTTGGAAGACCAAGGAGCTCTCTTGAGTGGTGATGAGATCTTTGCCAGTCGCCAGACTGGGAAGCACACCTGCATGGCCTTGCGGAGATACTTTGAAGCCCACCTTGCTATCAAACTTGAACAGGTGAAGCAGTCACTCCAGCGCACTGAAGGTGGTGTTTTGGTCCATCCACAGCCCCCGTACAAGGTGAGCAGCATGCTGCAACCTCCCCACATTAACAAGGTCTGCATTATAGATACATAGATTGAAAATGTTGAGATGATTTTAATTGGTTGTGATAAATGATACTTGTCAGAGATCGTATTTTTTAGGAATGAGCAGAGCAATACTGTTGTTGGACAATTTTTTTTTTTTTTCATTCTGCAAAAATGTGTGGTGTTTTGTTTATTTATAACTTTAAAAAAAAAAAAAAAAAAAAACTTGTGGCTTTTTGTTCTGAGGTAGTACCTTCATTTCTGGTTTCTGGCTTCATTTACAATGGCTTTCCATTGTAGTAAGTTGAAATGAAAAAACACTTTTTCACTTTTGCAAAAATCACGTATTTTTCAATGATTAATGTGCGTAAGCTGTTTGATTAGAAAATATTTTTTGAGCTGAAATGCAGGCTTATTTGCAATGCCATTCAGTATATTTTGTAGTCAGAAGTTAAAAACTTTAATTGAATATTTCTCAGACCTGTGTACTTTCTCATATGATTCTTTTGAGTGATAATCTGGTAGCTACTACACAGTAGCTTAAAAGCAGACTAGAATTTTAGAATAACTTTTTAAACTGGTCTAAGCTTTCTAGGACTGCAAAGAAGCAGAATGTATTATTAAACTTACTATTGCATATTACCATGGCAATTGCTGGGTATTTTTTCTACAGCAGAGAATAAACAAAGTAAATAATTTGCAAGAAAATAATAGTTTCAACTTTGATAAGACTCCAGTTTTCAGTTTAAATCACAGCGGTGAAGGACTTGATTTCTTTCTAATGTTCTCTTTCTAGTGATCTCTTTCTAATGCTTCCAGCTCCTTTCCTGGCAGGCCTGTTCCTACACTCATGAGCAGATTGTAGAGATGATGGAATTCCTCATCGAGTATGGGCCAGCACAGCTCTACTGGGAGCCAGCGGAAGTTTTCCTTAAATTGTCTTGTGTCCAGCTCATGCTTCAGCTCATTTCAATAGCATGTAACTGGAAGACGTACTATGCAAGGTGAGCTGTTTGCTGTATTTCTTTAGAGCAGTAAGTTGTGACTTTTGGGCAGGATAGTCATTGAATTTCTAGATTCCCTCCTTCTCTTAGAGCGTGCAAGGCAGGTCGTAGGGGCCTGTGCTGTGGTTACGTGGTGCTTATAAAAGCATAGTGGAAAGCAGAACTAAAAACTTGAGGTGGAGAGATGCCATGAGAATCCTGAAGAACCAAGGTGCCTCGCACCTTTGATTTGAGAAACCAGCATCACAGTACAGCTTAGGCACAGTTCTTCCTTTGCTTATCTTTTTGTTATAGAAGGGTTTTAGAAAACCTTTTAAGTAGAAGGTGAAGTCAAGACACATCTAATCCTGGAAAAGAGGTGGAAGATCTGGATGAAGTGGGCTTAGCTTATGCACAGTCCTCTGTTGCATCACTTTTATTCACTTATTGATACTTGAAATATACTGAGTAGTTACATTGCAGAGGAGTTGCGAATATGCAACAAGCCAGTATTTGAGAGGGGAAAAAGTCTGAAGATGAACTCAACACACAGTAACAGTGTCCCTAGATGATATACCACCAACTCTTAAACTCAGCATGTTTGTGGAGGGGCTTACCTTGTGATTCTACTTCTAGTTTTCTCCTATATGGGGCACTGTGGTGATATCTTTCTGTGGCCCTGCTCCCCCACAGCCCACCCCAAAATTTGCAGCACTCTTACTCTTATAAGAGAAAGGGAACTATACCAGACTCTGGTAGAGATACTATTAGGATCCTGTCCCCAGTTCAGAGGGAGGATGGGTGCAATGTTTCAGCCTCTGTTTATCCTAATGAGCATCTGATCTCAAGAGTGTTGGTGTAGTTCACTGATAAGGCACTGTCTGCTGTGGCTAGTTGTCATCAACTGTCTTCTTGTCACCAGGACTCCCTTCTCCTTATTTCTGCTGTGAACAGGAGCTCTTTGCATAGCTTAGCTTTGAAAGCCTTTGAAATCTGTCCTGCTTTTGCAGTCCCTTCCCTCCCTCCCTCTCTCTCAAGTTGCATTCTCCTGGGTGATTTCAGTTCTCCTGCTTGTTATTCTCTGCAGCTGTTTCTTAACTGCAGCCTGGGTTAACTCCAACCTTTCCATACAGGCTTACAAGCCATCAGTCCTTCTCTTTTTTTCCACCTCGTGTTCAGCAGGTATATTCCACATACCTGTGTCTGTTAATCTGGTGCTGAAATTGCTTTTATCTGTCATGTTTAGCAATAAGACTTGACAGACAGCTCCCCTTCGCTTCAGAGAGAAGACTTTTCTACTTCATTGGCAACAAAGTTTTTTCGACAGGGATATTTTTAAACTGAGATACGTACAGTTAGGTTAGGTGAAGAAGCTTAGGATGCTTTTGTAGATAAGTCTACTTTGTGCTTCTGTAATTTCAAAATTGTGTTGCTTCTGGGAGCCTGTGGGCAGGGTGAGATGCATGCCAAACTGCAGTTGATAGTGTGTGTATTTACAGTAGGTGAGCAGTATCTTCTATGAGAACCAGCCTTTTAGGAGCAGCACATTGATCAGAAAGCATCATCAAAAATATCAGATATGACAGGTTGATTTGTTATTAGAGTACACTTCTAAGAAGTTCTCATGTTGCTTTCAGGAACGACACAGTGCGCTGTGCTTTGGATGTGCTAGCCATCCTGACTGTGGTTCCTAAAATCCAACTACAGCTGGCAGAACCTGTGGATGTGTTAGATGAAGCTGGATCTACCGTTTCCACTGTGGGTAAGCTGAATGTGGTCTTGATTGATCACACTGTTATCAATTGCCTTCTATGTGATTTTTGGTTGTTTTTTTTTTTCAGCTGGTTGTTGCTACATTGAGAAAAAGGGTTAAAATAACGTATACAAAGTTATCATTAGGGATACAGGTAAATGGGAGAGTAGACTGCAGTTAAAATTGTCGTGATTAATCTATGGTTGTATTATAAATGTGAAGGTATGATCTGTGACTCACATTTGTTTTCAAGGGCTCATTAAGTACAGATGCAGGCAAATTTGCTTTTGTTATGGGACTATTAGGCTCCCTTGGCTTCCCAGAAATTTAGGTCTCCTTGGAAATATGGGAGAACTATTGCTATAGATTTTGCAGAATCACATAATTGTAGGGGCTGGAAGGGACCTCTATAGATCATAGAGTCCAGTCCTCCTGCAAAGCAGGCTACCTACAGCAGGCTGCAAAGGTAGGTGTCCAGATGGGATTTGAATATCTCCAGTGAAGGAGAATCCACAACCTTCCTGGGCAGCCTGCTCCAGCGCTCCTTCACCCTCCCTGTGAGGAAGTTCCTTCTTGTCCTGTCCCCCACAGACCGCTGAAGAGGTTGGTCATGTCTCTTTGACTCCCACACTTAAGATAATTATAAACATTAATCAGATCCCCCTCTGAGTGTTCTTTTCTCAAGGCTGAACAGTCCCAGTTCACTCAGCCTTTCTTCTGTTTGAGTTATACTCTATACTCTGCTTTTGTTTGAGTTATATTCTAATTGGCTTCAGTATTCAGTATGCACATGAATGAAGTGCACCTGGGTCAGATCTAAGGCCTATGTATTAAAGAGATCCTGACTCTATGAAATGAAGAGGGATGATAGGTTTTGTGCAAAAGAAATTGTATTTTGCTTACAACTTTTTCTGGACTAAATACTTGTTTCTAAGTCTTTAATCTTCTGAAGTGGACGTGAAACATGTAGATTAATTTCATTTAGGAAGCTATGACATTATTTATTTTTTCCCCTTCATAACAAAGTCTCTTTTCTCTTTCTTGTCTACGTTGTCAATATCTTCTGCAGAAGTTGCTTTCTGTAGTAAGAATTAGAGGCATGCCTATGCATCTTCTCTGTGCCAGGTATGTCGGAGATGGCAATCCTGTGCCATGCCTGAGTCCTTGTTTACTGATATTGATGAATGAGCATGAGAGCGTTTGAAAACAAAACAAAAACAAAAAACTTTTGTCAGGGAGGCAAGAGAATGTGTCTTATGCTAGTTAGGAGAGAGAGGAAAAAAAAAAAACAAAAAAAAACCCAACTTCAGAAATCCCCAGAATGAATAGAAATGAGCTATTTTTCTCAGATTTGTGAAAGACTCCCTTTCTTAAAGCTGCATCAGTTAAGTTACAGAGAGAGAGTATTAAATAAATAATTTCTTTCCCTCACTAGGTATTAGTATCATCCTTGGAGTTGCTGAGAGTGAATTTTTCATCCATGATGCTGAGATTCAGAAATCAGCCCTTCAGATCATCATCAATTGTGTCTGCGGCCCAGATAACCGGATCTCCAGTATTGGCAAATTCATTTCTGGAACTCCTCGGCGAAAGCTTCCTCAGGCCCCTAAGAGCTGTGAGCGTACACTGGCTAAGATGTGGAATGTAGTGCAGTCCAACAATGGCATCAAAGTGCTGCTGTCATTGCTGTCTATAAAGATGCCAATCACAGATGCTGACCAGATCCGAGCATTAGCCTGCAAAGCCTTGGTGGGGCTCTCACGCAGCAGTACTGTCCGGCAGATTATCAGCAAGCTCCCACTCTTCAGCAGCTGTCAAATTCAGCAGCTGATGAAAGAGCCAGTGCTTCAGGACAAGCGCAGTGAGCATGTGAAGTTCTGTAAATATGCTGCTGAACTGATAGAGCATGTCTCTGGGAAGCCATTGCTGATTGGCACAGATGTCTCCCTGGCTCGGTTGCAGAAAGCGGATGTGGTGGCTCAGTCAAGAATCACATTTCCTGAGAAGGAGCTGCTGCTCCTGATTCGGAACCATCTCATCTCTAAGGGCCTAGGAGAAACCGCATCTGTCCTTACTAAAGAGGCTGACCTACCCATGACTGCAGCATCCCATTCATCTGCCTTCACCCCCGTTGCGGCTGCTGCCTCTCCCGTGGCCCTGCCTCGCACTCCTCGCATAGCTAATGGCATCTCAGCCCGTTTGAGTAGCCACACTTCTGTAGGTTCTGCTGCCACATCTGTCCATGCTCAGGCAAGGCCACCTGCATCCCAAGGTCCACTTGCCCTTCCAGGCCCTTCTTATGCCAGCAACTCTCCTCTGATTGGCAGGATTAGCTTTGTCAGGGAGAGGCCATCTCCCTGCAACAGCAGAAAAATAAGAGTGTTGCGACAAAAATCGGACCATGGCGCCTACAGCCAGAGCCCAGCTATCAAAAAGCAGCTGGACAGACACCTTCCTTCCCCACCCACACTGGACAGTATAATCACAGAGTACCTTAGGGAGCAGCATGCCCGCTGCAAAAACCCTGTTGCTACCTGTCCCCCTTTCCTCTCTTTACTCCCCACCAATGTCCTGAGCCAAAGCAGAGGCGCCAAGCGCCAACTAACTTTACCTCACGGCTGACCCGCAGGGCAGCCTTTCCAAAGTAAGGAGGGGTGGATGGTGGCTGCTTTGATAGCCATCTTATATTTAAGGAAGAAGGTAAGGAAGAAAAATGTTTCTTGCTCCCTCTCAGAGCATGCCCTATGCCAATAAGCCTTGCCTGAAATCAGGCTGTGGAATCCCACAGCGTAGCCTCCTTGGACAGACAAACTTTTTAAATTCAGCAGTGGCAGATGGCAGAGCTTTGCAAGGCAATTTTAGAAGTTCCGTTTCTCTTATACTAAGGGTCAGTACTAAGCATACAAAACACACTAATTTCACAGAATCACAGAAATGTAGGGGTTGGAAGGGACCTCCAGAGATCATCGAGTCCAACCCCCCTGCCAAAGCAGTTCCCTACACCAGGTCGCACAGGTAGGCATCCAGGCAGGTCTAGAACATCTCCAGAGAAGGAGACTCCACCACCTCCCTGGGCAGCCTGTTCCAGTGCTCCGTCACCTCACTGTAAAGAAGTTCTTGCGCATGTTTGTGCGGAACCTCCTATGCTGCAGTTTCCAGCCGTTTCCCCTTGTCCTGTCTCCACTCACCACTGAAAAGAGTCCGGCCTCGCCATTCTGCCCCCCACACCTTAGATATTTATAGACCTGGATCAGGTCCCCTCTCAGTCTTCTTTTCTCAAGGCTGAACAGACCCAGTTCACTCAGCCTTTCTTCATAAGAGAAATGCTCCAGGCCCTTCACCATCTTCGTGGCCCTCCGCTGGACTCTTTCCAAGAGATCCCTGTCTTTTTTGTACTGGGGAGCCCAGAACTGGACGCAGTGCTCCAGACGAGGTCTTACCAGGGCAGAGCAGAGGGGGAGGATCACCTCCCTCGACCTGCTGGCCACGCTCTTTTTAATGCATCCCAGGATGCCATTGGCCCTCTTGGCCACAAGGGCACACTGCTGGCTCATGGCCGACCTGTCGTCCACCAAGACACCCAGGTCCCTCTCCGCAGAGCTCCCCTCCAGCAGGTCATCCCCTGTGCCAGTACCGGTGCATGCAATTATTCCTCCCCAGATGCAAGACTCTACACTTGCTTTTGTTAAACCTCATCCGTTTTTTTTCTGCCCAGCTCTCAGCCTGTCCAGGTCTTGCTGAATGGTAGCATGGCCTTCAGGCGTGTCAGCCAATCCTCCCAACTTCGTATCATCAGCAAACTTGCTGAGGGTGGCCACCATCCCCTCATCAAGGTCATTGATGAAGATGTTGAACAAGACCGGACCCAGCACCGACCCCTGAGGAACACCGCTGGTTACAGGCCTCCAACCAGACTCTGTACCGCCAACGATGACCCTCTGCGCTCTGCCAGTCAGCCAGTTCTCAACCCACCTCACTGTCCACTCATCTATCCCACACTTCCTCAGCTTTGTTATAAGGATGTCGTGGGGGACAGCATCAAAAGCCTTGCTGAAATCAAGGTAGACTACATCCACTGCTCTCCCCCCATCCACCCAGCCAGAGATATCATCATAAAAGGCTACCAGGTTGGTCAAGCACGACCTCCCCCTGGTGAACCTGTGCTGACTACTCTTGACAACCTCCTTTTCCTCCAGTTGTCTAGAGATGACATCCACCACAAGCTGTTCCATCACCTTTTCAGGGACAGAGATGAGGCTGACTGGCCTATAATTGCCTGGATCTTCCTTCTTGCCCTTTTTGAAGACCGGAGTGACATTGGCTATCCTGCAGTCTTCAGGCACCTCCCCCATCCTCTAAGACCTCTCAAAAATGACCGAAAGTGGTTCAGCAATCACCTCTGCCAGCTCCCTCAGCTCCCATGGATGCATCCCATCGGGTCCCATGGATTTGTGAACATCGGTGTTGCCTAGGCGCTCTCGCACCACCTCTTCCCTGACTGAAGGAAGGTCTTCCATTCCCCAGAACCTTTCACTAACCTCCAGGGTCTCATATTCCTGAGGGGGAGCTTTTTCACTGAAGATAGGAGCAAAGAAGGCATTCAGTATCTCCGCCTTCTCAGCATCCCCTGTTACCAGAACACCTCCGTCACTTAGCAGGGGAGCCACATTCTTCCTAGTCTTCCTTTTACTGTTAACGTACTTAAAAAAAAAAAAAAAAAAAAAAAAAAAACAAAACCTTTTTTATTATCCTTTATCCCCTTCGCCAAATTAAATTTCAGGTGGGCTTTAGCCTTCCTCGTCGCATCCCTGCAGGCCCTGACAACATTCCTATATTCTTCCCAAGTGGTCAGACCCTTTTTCCACATTTCATGGGCCGCCTTCTTTCCTTTGAGTTTGCGCACGAGCTCCTTGCTCATCCACACAGGTCTCCTGTCACCCTTTCCCGATTTCTTCCTCACAGGGATGCACTGATCCTGAGCTTGGAAGAAGAGCTGCTTAAATACCGACCAGCTCTCACAGGCCACTTTACCTTCTAACACTCTAGCCCATGGGATAGCTCCAAGTAGGTCCCGGAAGAGATCAAAGTTGGCTCTCCTGAAGTCCAGGGTAGCAATCCTACTTTTTGCTTTACTTCTTCCACTCAGGATCTTGAACTCCACCATCTCGTGGTCACTACAACCCAAGCTGCCCCCGACCTTTACTTCCCTGACAAGCCCTTCTCTATTAGTGAGAATAAGGTCCAGCAGTGCCCCTCTCCTTGTCGATTCCTCAACCACCTGCATCAGGAAGTTGTCATCAACACATTGCAGGAACCGTCTGGATCGCGCGTGCCTGGCCACATTGCTTTTCCAGCAAATATCTGGATAATTGAAGTCCCCCATAAGCACCAGCGCCTGGGATCGTGACGCTACTTCCAGTTGCTTGTGGAAGGTCTCATCAACCTCCTCCTCCTGATCGGAGGGCCTGTAGCACACTCCCACAACAGTGTCAGCCATACCAGCCTGCCCCTTGATTCTCATCCACAAGCTCTCCACTGAAATAGGTATAAGATGGTTCCCTTGGCTTAAGAGGCCGATAGGGCCTCTTAATTAGTAATTAGTGTGAGGTGATAAGGCATTCACGTGGTAGGTGTAGTACAGAGGATCGCACTGGACACTTTCATAGCTTAAATTCATTAATAGAGTATTGCACTTCAACGTTTTGGGGTTGCATGTAACTTCTGCCTGTCTCATTAGCTGATATGTTAATGCTGATACAATTCTGCTTCAGTTTTGGCAGAGGATGCACGGCTCAGCGCTGTTAAGAGAGCTCCCAAAATGCTCGAACTGGAGTTGTCCAGGGGCAGAGCAGAGCGACGGTTCAGGGCAGTAATTTCAATAGCTATTCCCATAACAGAACTCAATGGTACCTAACAGTTACTTCAGTGCTTTGCAGAACACTGCAGATTACAAAATGTCCACGTGTGTATGTTGTTAATGGATAGAGCCATTTGGGATTTGGTATTGCAGCAGAGCTCCCTGTTTTTCTCTGTTTTGGTTGAATCTCCCTACACAAGTGTGCTTCAAAATAAATAGTTCAAAAAACAACTGAAATGGGAGTGAGCAGCTTTCTTGTCTCATGACTTAGAAGAGATTGCTTCCTTTTCAGCAACAATCCATGGAGAAACTCTTAAGTATAAATTTGCTTTGTTTCTCCACTGTTAACACTTCGGGTTGAGTAGGTCCGTTTATCTTGCCCAAAGCAATCTGTGCACTGAGCCCAGAAACTTGTTCCTGGGCAAGGAGCTTTGTCTTTTTTGAAGTGGACATGGCATATATGTATGATAGATGAGAATTCCACATTCTTCTTCCATGTCCAGAACAGGAGTCACCTTGGAATGTGCTGAATTCAAGTATCTGCGATGATGCCTTTTCATCAGCATGGCTGACTTTGTCTCATCAGTTTCTTCTATAATCTGAAATGGCAATTTCCAGGCAGGTCTTACAAGCTTCTTCCAAGCAGTTAACTGCAATCAGGTTTACTTTTAGATTTGAGCTTTACATCTGTAAGGTTATATGGTGGACTGGAGCATAAGGAGCTAGGAAGTCCCTCTTCAAAGCTTTCCTCTGGTGCTCATAGGTAAGAGCAACTTTTTCAGCTGCTTTTATTCTCCAGAGCTTCTGGATTGTTATCTCCCACGGACTTCTTTCCCTCTTACTGTGGAAGTGTGGCTACTGGCGTTTAGTAGCTCTCCTTGTGTTGCTCTGGGAGCACAGATCACCCTTCAGTTCATGGTCAGCATGCTGGAAGGTGAGACTAGAGCTGGTCACAGTGAAAAGCACCTGGCAGTATGAGGAGGGGCATTGCTGTTCTGCAGCTGTGGTTACTTGCCCCACTTCTTAGCAGTACATGCTCCCGGTGCTTCACGTGCTGTTACGGTGTGGAATACTGAAAACAAAAATCATACAACCAGGACAGTGGCAAAACCACAATCTAGTAATGGAACCATGTAAACACTTGATTGGGATACTGATGGAGCCACAGGCCCGGCAGCACTCAGGTGGGGCCAGGAGGGTGCACGTGACACCCAGTGCCTTCAGCAGCACCAACACGCCGGGCTCCAGCGGGGCTGCGTCTGGCACCGGGCCCCTCGCCCTGCGCTGGCTGCAAGAGCCGCCGCCCTGCTGCCTGGGTGCCCTCAGCCCCTGTGAGGTGTGATGGCGTCACAGAGGGTGGCACGGAACGGCCATTGTGACACACGGGGTGCGGAACAGAGCTGAGGCTGCGGGGCTCAGGCCGAGCTCAGTGCAACCTGGTGAGGTGAGCAGGGAGGAAGGGGCTGCCTGAAGCTGCCCAGGGAGGAAGGTTCCCCAGCGCTCAGGGGCCTGAGCTGAGAACTCAGCCTCGTCCCGCTTCTCCCATAGGTTGGCACGCGGAAGACGAAGCCCAGAACTGCTGGGACAGAGATTCTGTTAGTGCTTGTCATCAACACACACAGTGTCCATGGAGACAAAGGAGGCTGCCGGCTTGATGGAGCCAGGTGAGAGTGAAGAATCCCTGCACGCAGCTCCCCATTGCCGGGCAGAGGGGGGCTGGGGGTCTGTCTGCGGCGGAGAGGGCAGGCGGGGGCAGGCCGTGCCGCTCTGCTCCTTGGCCAAGCGGCCGCGGCTGAGCTGTGGCTGGCTGCTGGCACCGCTGGGCCTGCAATGCCTCTTCCTCTCCTCAGCCTCTGGCCCTGCCCCTCAGCTGGCACGGCCGGCACGGAGCAGCCCCTGGGGCAGCCCCCGGGGACAACTGGCCCCGCAAGGCGCTCACTGCTGTTACTCTCCCTTCTCCAGCATGCGTGCTGTGTGGCCGAGTGGATGAGGATTCGAGCATCCTTGGGCGCAAAGAAGAGAACGGTGGATTCTATTACCATACTTTTTGTGCGGTGAGTTCCCACGTGGCTCCTGACACCCTCCTCCGACCAGGGATTCCCTGCTTCCTGCCCTAACAAGATCATGCTCTTTCCTCTTGTACAGGTATTTGCCAATGGTCTTCGTGAACGTTCGGAAGACATATTTTACAGACGTTTTCGCACAGAAGATCTGGTACGCACCATGAGGCAGGCAGAACAGATGGTGAGCACTGGACCAGAACAGGGAGCTTTGTGACAGGATAGGCTTGGTGAGCTTAGCCTGGTCCAAAGAAAGCAATCCCAGCCCTTCCAAGCAGCTCCAAGAGAAATTCCTGCTCTTGCAGACCAGCCCAGTTCACCAGGCAGCTCCGCAGAGTGCCACCCAGCCCTGCCCCCATCCTGTGCCCTGCCCAGAGGTGTGGGGTCTGCTGCGTAGGCCCTGGGGCTGCTGCTGATGGGGGCTGCTCTGCTCTTTCCAGCTCTGCTTCGTTTGTGGCAATCTGGGAGCCAGCATCACCTGCGCAGATCCAGGCTGCGACCGCAGCTTCCATCTCTCCTGCGCCTTGGAGGGTGAATGCGTCACCCAGTACACTGGAGAGTTCAGGTAAGGGCTGCCAGTCATTGCCTGTGGGCCTCCAACCCCTGCTGTCAGCACCAGCCAAAGAAGCCAGGAACGCGCTGTGACACCTCCCAGCAGCCTGACAGAGCCACAGCCAAGGCCTGGGGCTCTTTCCTGTTCCTCTGCCCCTTCTCACAGCACTTCTCACCTTGCCCATCCCTCCCATCTTCCCCCAGGTCCTTCTGCTGGGAGCACCGCCCACATCAGGCAGTGGAGGCAGCACCTGTGCAGGACACGACCTGCATCATCTGCATGGACCCTGTGGGGGACGGCAGGTCATACAGCACCATGGTGTGCCCGGCCTGCCGACACGCCTGGTTCCACCGGGTCTGCATCCAGGTAGGAGCCCTCCCCTCACCCTGCAAGCACCACAGGTGCTCAGCAGCATCAGGCCTGGCTCACAATCACACTGCTTGTGTTTCTGCTGCAGGAACAGGCTCTGCACGCAGGGTTTTATTACTTCCGGTGCCCCCTCTGCAGAGACGACATCAAGTTTGTTCCACACATGCTCTTTATGGGGATCCGAATCCCAGGCAGGTTGGTGTCTTTCAGCCAGCTCTTGAGATGTGAGGGCACATGAGCTGTCCTTTGTAAGGGACTGTCCCAGCAGGCCTGGTCCTTTGCAGCCATCAACATGGCCCTCAGCACCATTGGGAATCTCAAACTGGAGACAGGGTGGAGGGGGAGGGATTCCTTGGATTAGTTTTAGTCCTGGAGCAGCGGGTGCTCATCACATTCCCTCCCTTCTCTGGCAGAAGACCAACATGGGAGGGCAACAACGCCTACACATCTCTACGCGAGAGGCACAGGAGATGCGATGCCAGTGACTGCTGTTACCCACGCGGCAGGGAGCACGCAGAGAGAGAGGGGTGAGTTGCCTCAGCAGCCCTCTGGGGCTCTGCGTGGGATCGCGACCTCGCCACAGCCTGGGGCAGCACGGACTGAGCACCAGAGCCGTGCCGGGCACTCCCGGGCTCAGATCACTTTGTCCTGATGGCCACAACCCCTTGGTTTCCCCAGGCCCTGGCAGCTGCTCCTCTGCAGCTCCTGTGCTGCGCAAGGCACTCATCGGCGCTGTTCCAACTTGAGTCAGAGCACAGCCAGCTGGGAGTGCAACGCCTGTGCTGGAGAGGGCACCGGTAAGAGGCAAACGGCCGCGTGCTGCTGGGCTGGGGCCAGGCGAGGCCTGGCAGCGGCTGCTCAGAGCGGCCTTGCTCAAATCCCTCTAGCCCTGGACAAATGGGAGCCAGTTCCACCCCGTGGCTGTAATTCCATCCTGCTCACCTTCCTGCCTCCCCTTACAGCCTCCGGCAGCAACTCAGATCTTCCTGGCTACAGCACCATCAGCCAGCAGGAAATGGAGCCATCCCAAGGCTCTGCGACACCAGAGAGGAGCAGCTCCAGCACCACCAGCCAGGCACCACTGGGGCCAGCTGACTGTTCCCGCATGCCTGAGAGCGGCGGCCTGTCCAGGCAGCGCAGGACAGACCGGAGGAGAATCCGCCCACGTCTACACCGGGATGAAAATGGCTTTAATGAGCCCCAGGAACACCGTGGGAGCAGCCATAATGCTGCCCCAATTGCCGGGAGCAGCGCCCTAAACTCTGCCAGCCAGGGGACATCAGAGTCCTCAAGGAACTCCCCTGCAGTTGGCTACAACCTCCGGTGCAGACAGGGGCAGCGGGCCCAGACAAGAAGCCGCTCTCCCTTGCAGCGCCGGGCCCCAGATTCTCCAAGCCAGCCCCGAAGACGCCAAACACGTGGGAGCAGGCAGGCACCAACCCAAAGTGCTGAGAGCGGCACCAACAGATGCACAAGACGGGGAGCACCGCGGTCCTCAAGGGCTTCCACAGCAGCGGATGGAAGCCGGTCCAGACAGCCAAGGTGGGCCCGGACTCGAAGCTGCTCCCCTCTTGAACATCGGGCTGCAGAGACCCCCAGCCAGCCCCGAAGATGCCGCAGGAGCCGCTCCAGGCGGCGAGGACCAGCCCGGGGGCGAAGCCGCTCCCGGGTACCACGCTGGGCCCCGAACATCAACAGCCAGCCCCAATGATGTCGCAGGAGCAGCCATGTGCAAGCTCCAATTGTATCCAAAGTCATCATAGTCCATCACAATAAAACTGAGAGTTCCATCACGCCACTGTCAGTTTTGTTCCTCTCTGCCTTTCCCGAGGTGGACAGCTGTAGAGGTTGCAACCACGGGGATCCCTTCCCCCCAGCACCCAACCCACTCCCTCCTCCCTGCGGCCCGGCTCAGGCTGAGCTGGGTTCTGGCCCCGACTCCGGCGGGGTGCAGTGTTTCCAACACGGAACGGGAGGCCAGGCTGGCAGCTGCGGCCCCGTCCTGGGGGCGTTTCCGTCCTCTTGGGCACGCCGCTGTGTTTGGGATATGCAGGCAGCCCCGGGGCTGCTGCCGGCTGTGGCATGGGCCAGGACCCGGCCTTTCCTCCTGCATTCAGGCAGTGCCACAGGGTTTGCTGACACTGCTCATGACATCCACCCTATATTTACTTGGTCCAACTGTCCAGAGAAATAGCCAGCTGTTCTATTCCTGGATCCAGTGTGTTCTGCTAACTCTCCTAGTGCAAAGTGACATCTTTCACGCCCATATAATTCAAAAGGCTTTTCCAGACTGGGCAGTCCTAGAGCACAGGTAGACATCAGAGCTGCTCTCAGTGGAATGTCATGGTCATGGTGACACGCAGGTGTGAACATCCTGAGCAATCTGCTCACATAGCTTCAGCTTGTCCTGTCAGACAGTGACAGCGAAGAGGAGTATGTGTGACACTTTCCAGCTGTTGTCATTTTGGGACAGCACTGGGCCCTGTTTGGGTAAAGCAAAGGAAGCAGCAGCAGGAAATGTGTCTGAGGGATCTGGGCAGAACCTTTTGGTTCTGGCAGCTGCATGGCCAAGGAGGCTCTAGTGCCCCTGATGCCGGCCCTACTCTGCCTGGTTTGCAACAGCAGCATGCTGTCTCTTAACCCCACAGCACTGGTGTCACCCAGCCCATTGGTGGCTGTGTCCATCACCGGGCTGCACCGTAGTGGAAGTCCCTCACACTGTGTGGGAGATCAGCAGTGCAGTGACAACAGCAACGTGACAAGAATGGTGATGTGGTGACAACGGCTTAATCTGGGCCATGCACAACTTCACGCTGCAGCTACAGGTGGGTGTGCAGCCCATGAGCGAGGAGTGCCTGGAGGACACACAGTGCCTGTGACCTGGTACAGACATCACCACTTGCAGATGGAGTGAGGCAAGAATTGTGACAGGATGTTGCTGCATTATGGACTCTTTGCATCGACACAATCATCCGTTTCCAGCAGGAAATCACAGAGCTCGGGAGGCATCGTTGTGTCCAGCTCATCATCTGAAACCTCTGTAACCAAACTGGAAGGGACCAGCCCTCTCGTGCCATCCGTCAGCTCTCCCAGAAACCAGCCGTCCTCATCCACATCTCCAAAGACATAAACGTGCTGTCCGGCGGTCAGAGGAAGCTCGCTTTCTGGGTCCTCATTAGAACCCTCAGAAGGACGGTAGCTGTGGCGAGCTAAGAATCTTCGAACTCGTCCTGGGGAACAGAGGGTGAAGGGCAAATGCTCTGCCACTGATCCTCCGCTCTCACTTTCAGGGCCATCCTCTGACAGGAAGCAGCACTCACCACTGTTCCCACGGACCTTTTTCATGGCTTGGAGTTCACGCTCCAGGTCTTCCAGACGAGTCTGAACACCTCTGGCCTCTGGGATGGCAGAACGGAACGGACTGAAACTATTGCTGAGGTTCTTGTTTGCTTGGGCAAGGATCTCTCTCGTTGCCTCTCCACTCTCCACTTCATCTCCAGCTGGAACTCCCTCCCAGCCGGTGTCAGGATGAGCTCGCTCTGCTGCTCTCTCTCCCCTCTTGCACACACTGAAAATGAGTTTCAGAAAGCCCTACTCACTGACAGGAAATAAGGGCAAACTTGGAAGACCTTGCGACATAAATCGTGACAGCGTACTGCCAGCAGCTGATTCGGCTGCCCAGGATCCTGGCACCACAAATACTTCATTGCCAAATGCAGCAATGAAATGGTTGGGGGAAAAAGACAACTCACAGGCATTTGTTCCACGTCTGCGACACAGTGATGCAGGCCAGCACCAGCGCAGACAGCAGCACAGCTGAGAGCAGCACCATCACTGCCACGTGGCGCTGCCGCACAGATCTGCCAACAGCAGCCTTTGTGCTTTTCCCTGCATTCAGCCCTGGAAGAAACGACAACGTCCCACCTTACCTTCACCTCATTGCCCTCGGGCCGCTTCGTTCCCAAAAGGACAAAGCTCACAGCCCTATGGGAACTGGGAGCGGTGAGAGGTGAGCAGCATCACACAGGCCTTCTCTGGCACACGGCTGGCACAACTCCCCACACCCCGCTGAGCTCAGCCATTTTCAGAGAGCTGCTCCTGGCCTCTTTTACAACACGTGCTCTGCGCTCACACGCTCGGGTTCGGCTGCTGACCTGATGTGCGAGAGCAGGCAGGAAGCGCCTGCTGGCACCCAGTGACTCTGGTGACACTGGACAGAAATCTCCTGGCATGCCAGTGGTTTGCGCTGCCTGTGTTCGTCCCTTTAGAAAGACATAGGACAGTCGGATGAGATGTGTTCTCACATCGCACACCTGAGCTGACCCAACCTCGAGCTCAGGCCAAGTCTGCTGGCCTCCGCCCCCCAAATCCACCTGCGACCTCCTCTGCTGCCACGGGCATTTGGGCACTCCCACGAATTGCAGGGTGCCTACCCTCTCACACCTCCTGAGGAATCAACTCCTAAGCAAAGCACTCACACGCTGTGCTGTGAGCATCACCAACCATCACATTCCACCATCACAGCCAGGCACCTTGCAGGCTGAAATTCAAGCTCCAACAGGAACACCTCCAGAATCGACATCTGCATATGGTTTCCAGCATTAGCAAAGGCAGCCATCCCTGTCGGGATGCTCATCCTGCCTTGAACTAGCCCAGCTGCAGGGAGGGCTTTGTATTAACAGAATCGCCGCACTTGACATTTGCAGCCATCTGGGTCTCCACAAAGCAGCTCTGACAAGTAATGGTCGTGCTGGGGGAACAGCTGCCCCTGGGTCTCGGCTGGATGCAGAAGTGGCAGCAGACCATCTCTGGTGCTCCCCAGTGCCTGCAAGGCATCGCATGGAACACCACTGCAGCACGGCTCTGAGCAATGCCCTCCTGCACATGGACATCAGGCCTCAGCTTCCCGAGTCTCACAGTGAACAGACTGAAGTATACCCACCACGAGCTGCCACGTCCATTTCCTTCAGCAGCTCTCACGGATGGTAAGACCCCTGGGAGAATTTTCCTCTGTTGGATTCATCCTTTCCCCTTTCCAGACCTGCATGGAACACATGAAGTTAAATGCCATGAGCACAAGGTTTTGAAGACCAGCGCTGAGTCAACACCATCGGTAAAACAAACCACCACCCCTGGGCATCCACCTGGGCTCCAGCGCAGGAACGAACCAGCGACTGAGCAAAGCCCTCCCTGGGGCACTTCTGCAACCCGTGAAAAGTTTCAGTCGTGCACAACAGCATCGCTGAACAGCGGAGCGTACGGGGGAAGCAGTGCCATGAAATGGCACCGAAGAAGGCAGTGAGAGCTCTCCAAGGAATTACAGAGCCGTGACTTACCCATGCCATCCATGGGTATTCGGTCTCAGAGCTCAGAGGGGAAGCTGGATCACCTCCTCCACTCACATCTGCAAACAAACGCAGCACAGAGCAATTCTAATTAAACATCCTCCCAATCGGAACGACGCGGGATGCAATTAAAGCAGGGGATTTCTTCATGACACTGCTCTCTCCCTTCCACACAGGAGCACCTTGGAAACAGTTCCCAGGTACACGCAGGGGCACCGCGATCCTACAGAACTTACACCGCGTGGGGCTGCCCAGAGGAACGCCCTCCTGGAGCTCAGCCCTCAGCTCGACTGCATGGTGCCCGCTGGCTCTGCACAAGGCACCGGGAGCAGCTCAGGGCTGGAGCGGCCAGCAAAGACGGCTTTGCAAGGCAGGCACTGCACTCTGCACACAGCCTGACCTGAACCTTCCCTTCTCTTCCACAGAGGAAGCAGGAAGTCACACGGCACTCGGAAAGAAAATTAAAGCCTGAATGAAAACTAACAGCTCTCAGGGACTCAGCTGTGGGATCGCCCCGCGTCTCAGCGAGCGGATTGAACCTGGGCTTTGGTCAGCCGCTGCCTGGAGACACGGCTGGAATCAAGGACAGCTGAGAGACATTCCCATGGCATGTGCCCACCTCTCTTCCTTACTGACATGCAGTGATGGAAGGGGCTCAATGAACGGCATGGGGCAAAAGTTCCAAAGCTGCAGAGAGGCCCGGTGACCTGACGGCTGGTATTCCACAGCTTTCAAAATACTTTCCCCAGGCCACGGGAAACAATTCTCAGAGACTTCCCAGAACAGCATTCAGCTGCTTCCAATTGTCTCACTGGTAGACCTCTGAGATACAGAGGCAAAGCCAACACGACGCCGAGAGCACAGAGCACCCAGGAAACAACAACACCCCATGCTTCCCGTGGAGAAGAACCCACTGGCCGGTGAAAAGCACAACCCTTACTGAACTATCCCAGCCACACATGAACAAATATCAAGGAAACAAAGCCTGGTGACTTACCTCCAGCATTCCCCTCAGGTTCATGGACAGGATTCTGTTCTGATTCGCCAGCAGGGCCTGCAGGCACAAGTGTGATCAGACACAGGTGAGGAGAGCTTCCACTGCACATGGGGGCCTCCTCTGTAACACTGGCAGACCTGTAAGATCTGGCGGTGGGTCAGGGAATGGCACAGCCCAAATATGAAGCTCTGGGCTCTCTCAGCTGAAGAGGGGCAGTGGTGACCTTCCCACCAAAGTGTGGCAGCTCTCCAAGTAAAGAAACACTCAAGGCTCATCTGTGCAAGCCCTTCAAGGCACAGACAGACCTGGAAGACCTTGCACCCGAGTAAACTACGAGGGCATGAGTGTTTCTGCCTTCTAGGAAACAGACACAACTTACCTCTGGGTTGTGCCTTGGGCGCAGGTGTGAAATCTGGATCCAGGAGGTCATCCAGAAAGAGAGCACCGAGCTCATCATCTAGAATCAAGAACAGACGAGAGAAGGACCCACTGCACGGCGTGATCTCCTACCCCCGCATAACTGGATGTGGGTCGTGGGACAGGCTGGGAGAAGGACTAGGGTCCCGATTTCCAAAGTTGCAGAGCAGTCAGGATGAGCTGCAGGCTGGCACCTGGCAGGGCACACAAGACTCCCTCCAGGCCACGTGCCGCATCCCTCACGGACCGCACGGAAGAAGATGCAGCCCCTCGGGGCTTTCTTACTGGGAGGGCTCTGATGCACACAAAGGAAGGCTGCACCGAAGCCCTGGAGGAAAGCACATCTGTCTCCTCCTCTGGGCTGTGGGCTGGGGCTCTGTGTTGGAAGCTGGGAGTCATCTATGGGGAGTACCACAAGCCTGGGGCAGAAAACGCTCGTGTGTCTCCAGCACACATTTTCTGAGCTCTCCCCAGGACGCCTCCCTCCCAGGATAAAGGCTGTGCTCCAGCCAGCAAGCAGCAGAGCCACGGCCCGACCTGGCGGCACGGCTGGAGCCAGGCCTGGGGAGCAGCGCTGCCACGGGCTCCTGCCCGGCTCCTGTGGTGCAGCCTGTCACCCCCTGCCCAAACCCCCAACCCCTGCCCCGGAAGGCAGCCCCAGGGAAGAGCAGCACAGGGCCGTGGGGACACAGCCCGACTTCTCGCCCCACTGCTGCTCAGTTTTGGTCCCGTCTCTGCCCACCCACCTGCTCCCGGTGCTCGCCACGGAGCAGCACACATCTCCCTGAAGCACACGGCCATGAGGAGGAAGAGGAAGACAAGGCGGGCAGGGGTCATGGCCCCCCACACTTGCACCATGCTTCCACCACCACCGCCACAGCCACAGTGAGTCACACAGAGCAAAGCCTGCGGCACGGCGTCACAGCCAGGCATTGAGAGCTCAGCACAGCAGAGCACAGGGCACCGCGACCTCACAGCTCTGGGATGCCGGGCAGAGGCTCCCCGCGGGCTGCTCCGCTTGTGGTGCACTGCACCAGGGTGGGGGATTGCATCACAGGAATGCAGAACAGCGAAATGGGTTGGGCTGGAAGGGACGGTACAGAACTTAGAAGCTCAACCCCAATGCCCTGGGCAGGGATGCCTCCCACTGGGTCATGCTGCCCAGCCTGGCCTTGAACAGCTCCAGGGATGGAGCAACCAGAGCTTCGCTTGGCAAACTTTTACAGTGACACCACTAGGGCGTTATTTGCAGTTCGGGGCCCCCGTGACACCACGGGCCATTAAGAAAGAGATGCCGTACGGAAATGGGGTCTGGATCAAGGATGCTATAGCACAAGTTGTCCATGCACGTGCAATGGGTAAAGCCTCTCCAGCATGGAGAACGATGGCTGAAATATAAACACAGGGAGGCTGACCTTCCCACAAACCCGCTGTGGGAAGCGCCATGTGCTTTCCTTTTTGTTGGTAGATCTGCAGTTTCATCCATTTTCCTCCAGTTTTCCACGACCTTGGCTGAGGACATCCCCTTCCTACACCAGATCTATTTCCCATTTTTAGCGTGCTTCCAAGCCTGAATTTAGGAGTGGAAACTGAAGGCTCACTGGTTAGCACCTCCCATCCCCACAGTCCCAGTGAACTCACCCACTGCTGGCAGCCGGACGCTTTGGGGCAGGGCTCTGATGGCCAGCACCTGCAGGCTCCCACCCAGGGCTCCAGAAACCGTTGCAGCAGTGGCACTCCTGTCACCTTGTGCTGAAGGAATCGTGCCGCTGCCCCTCCAACATTCTCGGCTCAAGCTGTGACTTCTGCTTTCAGTGGATCAGTCTGTCCTTCACCCTCATTTATTTGCAGTTCTTGAGACTTACAGCTCAAGGTGAGCATCTCTGAAGAAGAACCTTGTTACTCTCAATCCCAGTTTTTATGAGTTGCCACAACCCCATCCTTACACAGTCCCAACTCAAATTGTCCTTTTAACCAATCCAGTTTTCTGTGCCTGGTGTCTCTCCTGCTTCATTCCCCCTCTCATCCGGTTATTTCCATGGATTAGATAAAGACATTTTGATCACAAAAGAGCGACAGCTGGCCACGTCCACTGTGCCATGGCCATCACTAATTGCCTTCAATCAAGCAGAGCTTTCAAACAATACCTTAGAGAACAAAAGCAGCAACTCGGCATATTAGCAGGAAAGAAATCAAGCTTGACTTCCCCTTATAAAACAAGTCCAGAACACTGCATTAGAAAATACCCAGGCTCCTAAATCAATGGACCTGGGTGATTCAGAAAACAAAGCTTCAAAGTTGGATCTCAAAGCTCCACCTGAGACAAACCCCTTTGAAATACAACCTATGATACCATAAAAATACAACACCAGGACGAAAACCATTATTAAGAGACTGGCTGATGGCAGCACACCGCGTTACTGGGCCTGACAAGGTCGCTACACCATTGCATACAGGTTTACGATCCTCCAGGGAGGACACAGTAAGACAAAAAAAAAAGATTAAAAGGAAAAACAATAATAAAATACAAAAAATACAAAAAAAGAACAAATAAAAAAATCCAAAGCAAACACAAAAAAAAAGAGAAATACAAAAAAGAAGTAAAGGCAGCAATATACAAGGGCAACAAACATTGGAGAGAAAAGCAAAAGAGCAGTAAAGAAAACGAAACCAAGTGAACAAAGGAAAGCAAACCAATGTGACCCAATGAAGAAAGAGACAATAAACAGAAACAAAAAGAACTGAAACCAACCAGCAGAACAGCAAAGAAATAGGATTCAGTTTGATGGCAAAGCAAAGGTGACGAGAGACTGCGGTGCAGCCAAAAGCTCAGCATCTGTGCTGGCAGGAGGAAAGAGCAGCTGCTGGGTGTGCTGCACCTCCAGCAGAGATGCACTTCGTCAGCCAGCGCCCATGGAGGAGTCCACAGCCATAATGAGGACAAACATCTCTCTGGAGGAAGGGAAAGCGCTCGTTGTTGTGCCGAGGAGGAGCTCAGGGCAGCTACCGGGCATGGACGTTGCAGCCAGCAGAGGAAAGCCTCGAGTCCGTCTCGAGGAAAGAGGCGAGGACACCCAGGAGGCGTGCAGCCGGCTGTGCCGTCGAGGAAGTGTGTGTTTCCTTTGCAGCGCCTGGTGTGGCGCCGTGTCCTGGTTCCGTCAGTGCCATCCTGCAGGCTGTGCATCCTGCTGGGCACAGTGCAGTGCTGCGGAGCTGTGCCTGCCGGCCCTGTGCTCTCCAGCACTCTCGTGTGAGTTCCACCTCTCCCAGAAATCTGTTCCCAGGAACCTCCGCTGCTCCCTTGCACACAGAGCTGTGTGCACATAGTGTGCAGAACCACGCACCACGTGCAAAGACTTCCCTGCACACACAGCTGTGCGTTCACACACACATGCAAGCACATCCTTGCACAGCCCTGTGTGCACACTGCATCCACGTGCACGCAAATGTGTGCAAAACCACACAGCCTTGTGCAAAGACCTCGATGCACACAGCCGTGTTCACGCACACACACACGTGTGCAAACCCCTTTGCACACCTGTGAGCATGCAGTCACGTGCCAACACTCGTGCAAAACGCACATTCACGTGCAAACACTGCACACAGCCACGTGCCGCCGCGCACACTCTGACGTTCAACACATCGTGACGCTCGCATGGCACAGCCAACATGCAGACAGTGGGAAATGCCAGGAGGAAAGATGCCCCGCTGCGCTCCATTCTCCTCTCTGTAATGAAGGCACTGGGGCGCAGCTGCAGCCCATCCTGAGATGCGGGTTGCTGCACGGTTGGGCACTGCGGGCTGAACGCGGAGCCGCCGTCTGAGGAACGCCGCTCGTGGGCCGGAACCGCAGCTGACCAATGAGAGGCACGAACGGACCGGAAGTGCCCCTAACCAATGAGAGGCCGGGGGCGGGGCGGGGCGGGGCGGGGCGGCGGGGGGGGGGGGGGGGGCTCGGGGTGCTGTGTTGCCATAGGGGATGGGATTGGGATCGGGGATGTGGGATTGCGATTGGGATGAGGGATTGAGATCGACAGGCGGGTGACGGGCTTGGGATGAGAGGCCGGGGACGAGCCGGAACTGCTGCTGGCCAATGAGAGGACGAGACACAGCAGAACAGCTTTGGTTCGTGGCTTGCTCGTGCTCTTCTGTATCACCTGAGGGAAAAGCAGAAGCAGCTTTGTGGAGAATGGTTCCTCACAGCAGCTGCCACATCTTTCACAGGTGGAAATGGAAAGAGAGCCCTCATCCCACTCACTGGTCTTGGCCCCCGCTCCCCAGGGAAGCTGCAGCGGCCATAGGCTTCATGGAGCAGCTCTGCCTGCACTTTGTGTGTGTGCAGCAGCTCAGGATACCAGGCCTGGCAACCACAGCCTGGGCGCCTCTGGGCAGCTCAAGCAAAGGGGCTGAGAAGCAGTTCGCTTGGTCAGTCTGAGGCTACAGAAGCAAAGGTCATCACCTTGGGAACAGAAAGATCCTCTTTCAAGGCATTTTCAACAGTTGTCCCACTGGGAAGCTGTCGTAGGGATGGAGGAGTAGAATAGAGCTGGCAGCTCTTACAGGATGCCTTTCTGTTCCCACATATAAGAAATGAAGCAGAGGAGAGAGGAAACCAGCATGGCTGGTTTGACCTGCTGATCAAATGGGGGGAAGGAAGAAACATATTGTCAGTGGAAGCAGGGATGGATGGCCTGAGAAGAATATGGGGGTGCTATCTGGACATGTAGAGATGGGACCAGGAAAGCCAAGGCTGAAATGGAACTGAACTCTGCGAGGGATGTGGATAATAACAAGAAGGGTTGCTTTAGATAGATTGATCAGAAGAGCCTGGCAAAGGAGGCTGGCAGATAGTGACAGTACAGGGAGGAGTGGCTGCAACTGAAAGAGGGGAGATCTGGGTTAGAGGTTAGGATGAAATTCTTTAGTCAGAGGGCAGTGTCCCCTGGCTCTGCTGCCCAGAGCTGTGGGTGCTCCATCTCTGGGGGTGCCCAAGGCCGTGGCTGGGGCCCTGGGCAGCCTGAGCTGGTGGGGGCAGCAAGCCCGCAGCAGAGCTTGGGACTGGTCCGTTCTAACCCAGCCATTCTATGGTTCTGTGTTGCCCTGCTGTCTGGGCATGGAAGCACTGTGGCCATGGCATGGCATGCAGTGGCGGGGGGACAGGGGGAATGGCTGAGTGGGAGCAGGGCAGCAGTCAGCTCTTGTCTGAAGGTGTGCAAGGGAAGGGGAGCAGGAAGGAGGGGGAAGGGGAATGTCCACACCTCTCCTCCTTAAATCTGTCCCCTACTCTCTGGATGGAGTCACACTGTGCTCTGAGTGCCGCAAGGAATGCATGCAGCTGTGAGGGGACGGAGCTGTGTGTGTGACAGGGAGTGCAGCTCCCGGAGCCAGGCTGGGGGGCAGCCCGTGTCCCGTGGGGCAGCTCCTGAGGCTGCCGGGGGTCCTGGTGTCACTGGTTGGAGGGATAAAGCCCGTGCTCATCATCTGAGTCACAGAACACGCCGAGTTGGAAGTTAGGTCCACACGGATCCCTGAGCTCAACCCCTGGCTGCACACAACACTGCTCAACCCCAAACCTTATGGTTCCAGTGTGGGGCTGTGCTGTGCCTGCTGTCCTCTGGGGCACAGCCTGCCCCTAACCCCCCACCTCCCCCCCCCCCCCCTCACCCCCCCAAGCAGCCCCATGCAGTCCCCTCAGGCCCTGTTGTCGCTGCCAGCAGAGAGCAGAGCTCAGAACTGCCCCTCCACTCCTCCACTCCCTGTGAGGGACAGTGGGACGCCATGGGGCTTCCCCTCACCCTCCTCTGCTCTGTGCCAAACATCCCAAGGGACCTCAAGCTGCTCCTCACACCCTTTGCCAACTTACAGACCAATCAGACAAGATTATCATAAAGTGTTTATTTTTTTAAATATCAAATTTATTTTACACATCAATTTTGTTGATAAACAGACCCTCAATATTTAAAAAAAAAAAAAAAAATCAAAAAAAGAATCAAGTGTGTATTACTTTGGGCAGAACCACATCCCATTTCCTGATGACACAAGCACGCTCCCCTTCAGCCACCTGCAAGGACAACTGCAGTACGTTCAGCCCAGAACAGTAAATGACACAAATGCAACCAGCTGTAGGATTCCTGAGAATTGATTCCCTCAAGTTCCTTACGTGAGTTTGTAAAAGTCTTAAGCTAAAAAGCATCAGTCAAGGAGTAACCCAAACCACTGTACATTTGGATCACCAACTAAGCTACATCTACACAGTGCAGGAAGAAATCTGTTGAACGCTTCAGAAGGGAACAATGTACACCAAACTGACCCTATTTCCCAAGCTGGTCTCCAAGAGAGGATTGCAAAAGGCCTCTTTGAATTAATGTTTGATTTCTGTGGAGCCATGTGGCAGTCAGTCCCAGTCTGGTGAAGAAACCCCAGGGATGTGTTCCTTCGTTTGATCATTAATGGCATAGTGTCTGAAAGAAAACTTAACCAAGTGAAATATTGCTACTTCTGAGGAAAGGAGACAGCAAGGGGGTGAGGACAGAGGGAGAAAGAAGGAACATCTCTTGGAGGCACAAGGTTAGCAGTCCTTGAGCCCAAGTGTCCACACAGAAAGTCAAGCACAACGAGCAACGCAGCAGAGATTGTCACAATAACAGCACAGCTCCACTCTGCCAGGAAACATCCCCTCCTGCCAGACCGCTCCGTGCCCAGAGACTGCCAAGTATTATGTCAGTGCTCATCGCCTCTGAGCTTGCCTGCAGCCTCATGTACAGGAGTACGCACAGAGAGGCCCAGGAGATCCCCTCAGTCTCTCAGGAAATGGTTATCCTCTCAGCAATTGTTCAGTATGTAACCACAGGGCATGCAGGAAATACCCAGAACATGCTCAGCGGACCCAGGGTGGTCACCACTTCGTAGGGAAATCATTCTGCCAAGCTGAGGTGACAGCTTAGTGCAGAGCTCTTATGACTGAAGAGAGCGTAAAGAGCCCGATTTGAGCACAGAGTCCATTCACTTAGCTGCTCCGAAACCTGGGCAGCTCTCGGCATTACATCCTTACCCCTACTCCAGCCAAAAAGTGTTTGTGCCTACCACACAAATAAAGACACGCACTCCCACTCTGCTGGCCAGAGGAGAGCCTGGTGAAGGGGTTGGTAAAGGCTGGGCCAAGGATGCGTGCACAAAGCAGGGGACACACACTGAAACAGAAGACAGCTTCTAGACAGCAATCGCTCTTGTATTTAATTTTAACTAAGATACTCAACTCCACCCAGATTTTCTCTAATGTAAATCCTGCTTCTGAAAAGCCAAAATCACTGTCTAATCCGGCAGCACACAGCCATTCGCTCAAAGCAAGGCTCTGTGGAATGCAAAGATTTAGATCACCGGGCTCAGAACAACTTGATAAAAGTATTCATCAGCTGGGGGGGGTCAGGTTTTGTTTCTAGCAGTTCAGAGAAAGTAACAGCAGAAATTCTAGCAGTATTGATAAGTGCTTCAGTACAGCTTTGGCAGGGCAGATTTCAAAACCTTTATTTGACAAAGAATAAAACTGAGCACTGAAGTGAGTTGGCAGATGCTCTAAAGCCTTTACAGCACAAATTCTGTATATGCAGTCTAAGTAAACATGGCCATAAAACTAGAGACTTTAACCAATTTGGTGCAAAGCAGCAGTTCTTCACCTAGCTATTAGCAATTGCTTCCAAAAACATAAAGGTGTAAATACGAGCAGGGTGTAACATCAAATGGCTAACACTGATGCTTCAAGGAGCTGGCAGCAAGTGAACCCGCAGGCATCCTGGAGGGCCAACCTGCAGCTGTGCTGGTGGTGCACAGAGCACACGTCAGAGCTGGGGCTCACGCTGAGACCCACGGCACGAATCAGGAGCAGAAACACGGCTTCCAGGGAGGAGGCTCTGGAGCTGAGCTCTACTCACAGTTTTTGGTAGTGAATCAGATGTGAATAGGCCTAATATTGAAATCTTATTTCCTAAAGCTTCTGGAGAGATCTGATGACGCTGTCTGCACTCCTATAGCAGTCCAAGCATTACCCCGTGCAGAACAAGATCTCGATTATTTGGGGCGCTCACTGCAGAGTACCAACAAGCTTCACCTGGGGCCAACTCTCACTACGGCACAGAGATCACACAGCTGTGATCCTGCCTCACTAACAGCTCCTGAAGGGAGCCTGCAGGAATTACCCGATGCTGCTCAGGAGAGGGGTTCCCAAAGAGCCAAACACTGCTCCCAGTGCAAGCGCAGAGCAGTGCCTGCTGCTGAGACCACCAGCAGTGGGATATAAGTGAAGTGTGTCTGGGGACAGCGAGCCTCGCTGGTACACCCACAACTCAAGCAAAAGCTGCTTCCAACAGAGGAATGCCTTACAGCTCTTAATAACGGATATCTTGGCTACCCAAGCACCTAAGAAAGATCTGATGACCACCACTCAGACACACAACTCTGCAGGCCCACAAATGAAACCAAATTTGTGCTGTTTTTAAACGCTACCCTACATGAAAGAAAAGCCTGGCATACACATAGGCAAACCTGCTAAGGAGCAGGGAAAACAAAACACCAGGGAGAGGTCTGGGACAACAACAACAACCGAACGACGGACAAGTCATGTTTCCAGCACTGCCCATCAGTCACTTCAGGTCAGCTCCAAAGCAGAAAGTTTAAGCTTTCACAGGGAGCCACTCCAGAGTTTCATGAGTGAGATTAAGTGAAAGTTCCTACTTAAAATTTGGTATCATATTTCAACATGCTTTCCTTTCCCAACCCCAGGAGTATTTTGAGGCTCTGCAAACCCCCCGAAGTCGTTCACTTGAGAAAAAAGCATCTGGTAACGGCTTCCTACAGCACAGCCTCAGCACATCCTGATCAGGCAGGCTGCTCCCCAGGGACCTCTTGGAAGGCCACGATGCTGTGACACGGGTGCCATGTCAGCGTGTGTTCCATAAGCCCCACCTGGGAGCCCTCGCTCTTTAGGAGGTATTCAATTAGCAGCCCATCAGGCACTGCAGACTTCTGCAGTTTCTGAGAGGCTGATCATCCCCAAACATCCAGATAAACTAGTGCAAAGCAGATTTCTTCATTCTGCTTATCACAACCCCATGCAGCACACAGAGAAACCATTTTCCAAGGATAGATGCAATTAAAAGCCATGACATGCAGTTGCTTTGTTATGAGGTTTCATCATCAAGGTTTTGCCTCAAGTGGTTGAGCTCGTTCTTTTGTAGAGAGGAGCAGGATATGGGCAATGTTAAGGAAAAAAAAAAGGGTAAAATACTCTTTTCCCCTTTCTACTTCCCCTCCCCACCTACAACTGATATCAGCACATCTTCAAGTAAGTCAGTACATCTCTTAGTTTTTCTAGAACCAAATTCTCTCCCTCCCCTTTTTCTCTCCATCCTCTCTCCCCATAATGTAAACTTAAACACAACAGCCCAGGAGCACAGAGGGTTTGTCAAAAGCAGGCACCAGCTCTCCCCACGCAAACACAAACCCACGCTTCCAAAAATTCCTGACACCCTCCCATTCCTTCTGCAAAGTTTTACACACCTGTAGGACCTGCCACAATTGTTTCATTAGCATCACAGACATTTGGTTGTAAGGTGTAGGGGAGAGAAAACAGCAACAACTCCAAAAGCCCATTTAGAGCAGTTCTGCATCTGTGTCACAGCAGACTCAGTGCCTGCACAACTCCGCGTGCGCCTCGCCACCGCTGCACAGTACAACACTCAATTCACGTCACAATTGCTCTGTGCTGGGCAGGGCGGTGATCTCAATGGCTTCTGCCATTCTGTTATTCGTAACACTGGAGCTTATTCAAAAATTTTGCATTTAAATAAAAACATGAATTTTAATCCAGTATGTATAATTAAAAGCTGTCCCATCCACGCAATACGAGGACATTTTCTTTCTTTCAAAAGGCCAAATCTAACAAGCGAAACAGAACAGACACGTTACTTTGGCTGCAAATAATTAAAAACTCTGGCTCAACATTCTGCTTGCACGTTACAATGTGTAATTTAGATATGTCTTAAGACCCACTCTTCCACAGTTATGTAGGAACAACAATACTCTTGGCTAGCAAAATGAGAAGAGCAAGATCTGCATTCCCATCTGCTTGTTCCAGGGCCTCCAGAGCTTCTCGCGTGGTAAAGCCAGCACCAAGGATTCGATCAACATCAGCTGCAGGGAAAGCAGGAGGTGAAGCAACCAAGGGAAGTTCAGTGGACTCAGCAGGTGGACCAGGCAGTAGTTCCTCACAGCCACCCAATGGTGCTGGGCCGTCAGGAGCAGAACTGCTGCTTCTCTCAGGTGCTTTTGTGAGTGATGCCTGAGTATCTTGAGATGTACCTTCACCCAAAGCAGGCTTAGAGGAAACAGTGTTCTGTTCCAAAGTCGGACACTGGAACCATTCTGGCAAAACCTTTGCCTGCTCAGAGCTCTCCTGTTGGTCAGATGTCCCTGCAGTCGAATCATTATTAACTGAAAACTCTGGAATTTCTGAGGCGTCTTCTCCAGGAGCTGATTCCATGTGAGTGACAGACCCAACACTAACGTTTTCTGTGCGAGAATCACAAGGCTGGCTCCCCTCTGCTTTTCCACCTTCATATCTCACATTAAAGGAGGAACTACTCTGTTGCTGGCCATTTGGATCTGACACTATCCACTCATCTTCAGAAAACCCCTTCTGTTGTACTTGCTCTTTGTGAACCATTTCCAGCTGAGAAACTTGAGATGTAAGAAGTTTACATTCTCCTTTACAGCTGATCAGGAGTTTGTGAAGCTCTTTCAAGGCTGATGCAAGAGAGAAACACGGCTCTTCTAAATGTCTACCCAGATCTGTGTCCTGTTGATGAATGATGGAGGGGGAAGAACTGTGTTCAGCTGTTAAACTGGACAACTCATTAGACTTTGTGGGGATTCCACTGGTGCTTTTAGACTGCAACACATCAGAGGTGGAAACTGCATCACTCAGGGAAGTTGCAGACTTCAGTGACTCCACTTCCATAGAAGAGGCATCTGAGTTCAGGTCAGATGCCCTTCCATTTTTGGCTTGCCACTTCTGCTTGCTTGCTGAGATGTGCACTTCAGCTACAGAGTGCTCAGTTGTATCCACTTCCATGTGCACATGACAGGATGTTTGGATACACCCCTTCACACAGGAAAGATCTGCTTTCTCCAGTCTACCTTCTCTCATTTCTGCAGGAAGACTTCCTGGCTGACTGGCTGTATGGCCCTCTTCTTCCACAGCAGGTTTCTCAACCCCACCAATATTGCCAGGATGTTCTGGGTCAGTTTTGTCAGTTTGTTTCTCCAGATGCTCAAACTTCTCTGGCTCTTTGCACATCTGATGGTTTATGGCAAACTCATTCTTCTGTTTTGGTTCCTTTAGTTCTGAAGGCAGAGATGCATCTTCTATTTGCCCAAGCTTAGTAGGGCTGTCAGTCAAACTATTTTCTTTTGTCACTTTCAAAAGAGGTTCCTCACCACAGCCCTGTTCTATAGTGTTACATTCCATTAGACTGTCAGCAAGAAATGTTTCTTCAAGTTTTTTCTGTGAAAGGCAAGCTGGACTGCAAGAATTCACCTCCTCTGTCTGGAGAGAGCGGTCATTATCTGCCAAGGAAGAGTTATTGGAAAGATGCTGTAACACAAGAGGATGATCTTTTTCTGGGGTGATCCAGCATTCAGTTGAAGACTCAATTGACTTGACGGCTCCAGGATCAGTGGGCTCTGTGAGGCTAGGTTTGGATAAGCAAGTTGAAGCAGGGGCAAAGACAGATCGATCAAGTAATTGATTTGTGGGATTACAGATCTTAGAACTTAGTCCTGAAGACTGGACTGGATTTTGAAACCCATCAGAAGCTGGTAATGAGGGCATTTCCAGTGAGGTAGTTTCTTTGTCACTATTCTCTATACATAGATAGGGAAAAAAAAGAAAAAAAAAAAGTAGTTAGGACACAGAAACAGCACTATTTCCACAGAATCACAGAACTGTAAGGGTTGGAAGGGACCTCTAGAGATCATCAAGTCCAACCCCCTACAAAATAGGCTCCCTACAGCAGCTTTCACGTATCCATGCCTTTAGAATAGAAGCTAAAACAACAGTTCACGTATCAGCTTGGCATATTACCTCCACTTGGGCATCACTAACCAGAGCACCACTCTATTTATAACACTAGTTACTGCAAGAAGTTGTTGGACAGTCCCAAGTGCTCTGAGAATAAGCAAGTGTAAATCCAGAACTACATTCCAGCTGCAGACAATTCATTACTGACAACAAAAGACAAAAAGCCAGTTCTAGGGTAATTAGAGAGCTCACAATTAGGGGATATTTAAACTTCAAAGTGAGCAATTATATCACTGAGAAGATGATGAAATCCCAACATCCCTGTTTATTTTTCATAGCAGAGCAAGATCTAAATTCCTCTTTGCAATATAGAGAGCAGGCTTCAGTGGGATGCTTGTGCACAGTACTACATAGGGGTGCTTCATAGATGGCTTGCACAAGCTAAAAATAAGTTTAGGTTTTCTTTTAGCCTATTTCTATTAGCCATAACCTTCTCTTTAAATCAAGACCATAGGCTTAAAAACCTCATTACTTTTACATCTGCTTAATCAGTGCAGCTACAACAATGGCAGCAAAAGGCATCCAGAGAAGCAGTTTTTCTTCTCCAGCATGTTAAGGCACATGATGATTAGAAAACAAGATATCCAGAGGTCAGCAAACATCGTTCGTATGAAGTCAGCTTGAACTGAAACTGTGGATATGAAATTACCTGGGGAAGCTGTAACATAATGGCTGCATTCACCAGTACGCCGCTTCGAGAAAGCAGTACACAAATACCCATCTAACAGCACGGTGGTATTTAAGCTCATCAGATCCACTGCAAACTTATATTAGGACATAAGTTTTGGAGCAGGTTCCAGTGGTTTGTTTCTGTGTGTATGTGTGTACGTGTTGCGTATCAGTTCCCTGAACTGTCAAAGAATTCATTGCCTCTGCTCAACTGAGGCTGAGGCTGAGGCAACAGAAACAAACATTGCTTGGAAAGCACGGGATGGAAGGTCAGAGTCACAGGGCTCTCCTTTGCATGAGCAGAGGGCCCCACCTTTCCTCATACATGCAACCCAGGTTTGCTGCCTTTGGCCAAGCAAAGCAGGATGTTCTCTCACACTCTTAAACAGGTTGGTAACTTCACATCACGTGGGTTTCACCCTAGGAGCTCAGAGGGAGGATGGTCTTGCTGCGAGTAGTGTGAACGTTGTAGTGAAAGCTTATGAACTGATGTCTATAAATACCTGGTCTGTGGCCCACTCCAGCTGCAGTAAACACACACTACATGCATCAAGGCTTCTGACGTTCTGTTTGGATTAGGAAACAAACACACCAAACTCGTGTTAGCATTCAGAGCACAAGACATGCATGGTTATAGTCCTGCAACATTGCAGCTCCCCTCCCAACCATCCATGAAGACAGCACATGAGCAGCAGGGGCTCCTCACGTTCCCCAGCTTCCAACAGCAGGTCTGCCCAGGCAATTCTCTATATCAGGTCAAAAACAGCCCTGCTGAAGAACAGTTGAAAGGTTGTTCTGCATTACGTACACTGCAGAGCGGTCTGCGAGCGACACCCACACCTGACAACATATTTGCAGCACAGGGAAGATGTCTAGTGTGCTTGTTTGTTCCCTGTACAGCCACATTCAGGAGACATGCTTCAGTGAAACAAGACATGAAATGGCATCTCAGACCACACTCCCAGCTGCTACTGCCCTGCAGGGGATCATGCCAGCACAGGCAAGAGAAGATGAGCAAACATCAGCTTGCTGCAAGTGGGAAACAAAGATCATAGGGCAGAAATCCCAAAAAGGAATTGCTTCCTGAGGCACTGAAGAACAAAGCAAAGAAATAGACAGCCAGAAGTCAAAAAGCTCACTGCTTCCTACTCCACATGGAGGACAGATTAATTGCAGACCGCTACAGACCACTACACACTGGGTCTAGGCATCAAGCTAGACTGAAGAAGTGAGCGTATCTTGCTAATGGTCTAGTCTTGCTAACATATCAGCTCTCATGTTGTTGTCAAATCACCAACTTGACCTTTGCTGAAAGAGCATCCATTCTTCCATTAAAGTTCTACTCTGTTCTGTGTCGTATACTCAAACAGCTGTTCAGATTGTGCTGGATGATTTGTTGCATATGCTCCCCTTCCCTCCCAAAGGTCTCCAAACTCAAAGGTCCCAAGCATATACAACCGCTTAACCTCAAGTCCTTCTCTTTTTACAGATATCCAGGAGTACTGGAGAGCACTAACCCTGCTCACGTACAGCCAGGACGTGCCTCCTGTTCCGTGTCACGGAAGAAGTCAACCTTTTTCACCTCAGGTACTTGCTTCTTTTGTTCTCCATGGGATACGAACAGTGTACTGAATGCTGCGGTACCACACCTCCCATCGATACACGCTGTGCGCCTGCTGCTGCACTGTGTACCAGAGCAATCTTTTCTCTTGGTTGCACGTCTGACTTTAATGAAGCTACAACAACTTGACAATGTTGGCATATTTAAAATCCAGCATTATCCTGCACATTTTCAGACTGCTCATCTTTGACATGGGTGGCAAAGAGGCTTGAGACACAGAATACAGATGAAAACAACAGATCTTTTTCTATGCAGCAGTACTATGTTTGAGCTCTCTTCCAAGCCAGTACCTCAGAGAGGAAACAGAATGGTCTTTTCACTCTGTATTCAGGGTCATCAGGGAGTCACAGCCACTCCAATGGTAGAAGCAGCTGGTATGCTGCCAAGCACTTCTCAGCTCTTGCTGAGACTCACTGTCATCCTCTTCCCAAAGGAGCTGAATCCCAGCCTCACCAAGGATACCATCCAGCTAACACCAGGAACAAACTCCTCTCCACAAAGTGCATCATCAGGGATAGATTCCTCTCTGTATCAGGAAAAGTCTGAGTCACATACGAAAGGCGATGCTTTTCTTACATCAAGGCTGCCTGGATGAGAAGCTGCACATGGGATAAGCTCTTGAGAACTCTGATCGCCTGCAGACCTACAGAGTGATTTCTGTATCACTCGAGCTGCTATGGAAGATCACGGGCCTTGTGGGAAGCTGAGGTTCCTTGATGCTGCTCTCTTTCTCCCTCTCTCCTGTTTACAGGCCTTTCTCTCGCTTTTTTCTGGTGCCATCTAGCAGCAGTTAATAGTTTTGGAAGAGAGCAAGAGGGTCTGAGTTCACATTTTGACATCTCAGAATACAGCTAACAAGATTCCTGCAAACCAAAGGCTTGTAAGAGGCCCAAGGCTTGCATATAGTCCATCTAAACAAGACCTACCTTAATTTTGTGCATTACTGTTCCACAGGTAAGTAAGCATACAAAATCAATTTCCTATTGTCATAAACCTTTTAAGTTTCTCCAGCGCTCTCTAGCAATGGAAATGGTAGACTGCTGATCAGCCTGAGCAAAAAGTCTCTTTGCTTTTAGAACTGTATTGGTATATAAGCAGCTTTAAGTCATTTTAGACACTTCTCATCTCAAAGCACTCGCCTAAAATGCTATAATTACAGAGACACATTGTTTCAGATGAAGAGGTCTGCTTTCTGACTGATCCTTTCACCAGAGTACTAAGTCCTACCAACTCCAATGCCTGCAATTTTAACTGGAGAAGAGCTGATCTCCACATTTTCCAGGTTATGTGAAGAGACATGAGCCCAATCCAACGAGCCTGACCTCTAGGGATGTCAAAACTCGGCAGAGAAAGGACAAATTTCTATTTATCCTCTTTACTTGCTGGAAGTTAAATTAATAAGCATTCAAAGACTGGCTTAGAAAGTCAAAACGTAACTCATTTCTTGCTGGTATACTCAAGTCTGGCCTTCCTCTGGAGCTTTTCTATCTGTGGGAAGCTTACATGCCTAAAATAGAAGAAAATAATTCAAAAGGATGTGTGCTCTTCTTATGTAAGCCAACTGGTTATTTGCAAAAAAAAAGAAAACATCACTGATTACACTTTGGACAATCAAGCAGCAAGTGGTAAGCAGTAAAGAAAAAAAAAAAACAGTGCACTATAACTTTGTTATGTTTCTCTCACTATGTGCATGCACACACAGTTATCAGACTTTGATTTTTAATCATGCTACAGTTAAAAATTAGCAAGAAAATCATTTAGAAAACCAATTTTATCAGCTTAAGCATGGCAAAGTGTTTTGCATGTTTCTAAAAACTGCCGTGAACTTGTGCTGTCTTGGTTGGGCATAAGCTGCAAGTTAACAGCACTGCTACATTACAGCTCCTCAGCAGAGGGGCAGCAATCAGACACTGACGCAGTCTCAGACACTGCACACGTGAGACTCGAGTAGTTGCTGAGACTGCTATTCCTCATGTACTAAGATCTGTACTTACTGCTAGGGCTCGTTTGTTTTTGTGTGCTGTATCTGTTAAGAATCAGATTGATGAAAGTCACCTCCGTACTGCCCTTATGCGAGGCTGCTAGAACAAACATAACTGAGTTGTGTACCTGCTGCACAGCAATTCAAACCAGGTGAATGGGTGCCAGAGACAACCACTTATCTTTGAAGACCAAGGTATCAGAGCTGCTAGAAATGTTGCAAGAAGAGCACAAACTCAACAGCAAGCATGCCCAAATGCCTTCGTGCAGACAGATTTTGCTATATAGAAAGGAAAAGATTGGTGCAGTTAGATGCAATAACCAGGAACAAGGCCCCTTTCTCTCCACCTTTTGCTCACTGATGCTGCAGTAGAAACTGAGAAAAGGAGAAAGGATCTTCCAGTGACTGTCAACAGGCATTCTGACACACAACAAGAAGACCAAGCAGATTAATATTTCATCTGAGCTCATTACAATACCTGCTTCCTCTACAGACTTCTGTATTGCTTCTGCTAGTTCCTGGTCTGCAATCTCCTCTGGCCGCACATCTTCTCGCCCAGTCCCGTAAGCCAGCCTGGCACACTCCGGGAGCTCACCCTCTGGGAGGAAAGTGGTCTGTGAGCCAGTCGTGCCAATCACCAGCACATTCTTCTTGAGATCAATGGAACACTGCGAAAGAGACACTGAGACATCAGGGGCTTATATAGAGCACATCAGTTCCCAGAAGAAGAGACAAGGCTGAACAAGCCATTTCCAATGGCAGCGGCTCATAGCATTATGCAAAATGGACAGAAAGCATCAGCTGTAAGCAGAGGCCTCCACTTGACTTGTTTTGTATTTAATCATTCAGTTGAAAAGCTCGAGTGTCTTTGATCTGAGCAAAAAACTTCAGGGAGCAGCCAGACACCCTATACATACACCTGTGATGCACATCGCATAAATACTCCTTTCATGACTGGTTGAAAAATAATCCACTATTTTCTCTTCCCATAAAATCCTACACCATTCCCAGGTATGGTGCTTACACTGTGCTTAGTGCCTTAGGATTAAAAAACTGAATAACTATTTCAAAACTGGTTTGGCTACCTGATGCCTCTTAAGCATATCCAGTCCGAGAAGCATGTCCATGGGCTGCTCTTCGAGGATGGAGAAAGAGCACGCCAGGAAATCCCCTTCGATCTGAACCTGAGCTGGAACACAAGGGAGAAGAGTTATCACCTTGCAAGCTACAGTGCAACACATTATGTTCTGCTATTTAATCCCCTAGGAAAGGCTTGCACAATCACACTGGGGAGAGCTGACATCAGGACTCTGATATACAGCCTTGGTCAAAAGCCCAGCTGTGAGCAAACACAGGGACGATCAGGCCTGCATTGGTCTTGGGTAGTGAATAATCATCAAAGCTGTTCTAGCCTTAGAGCCTTAAGTACTGCTCATCTAAGCTTCCAAGCCAGAGCTAGAGGAGCTACATACAGTTCATTAGAGCACAAGCCTAAGAAGCAAGAACAGCAAAAAGAATGACCTTTTTCATACAATAGGGACAACCTTCTCTCATCTAGAAAACCTGCACACACATGCAGATTTCTCCTCCTGGAAGAGGATCAAATGCTCCACCAATTTAGAACTCTTCCTGTGCAACTCACACTGCCCAACAGTCACACCCCAGCAGGAAATTCCCTGCTGGGAATGAACCCAATCAACCCCACTTCTGCAGTTGGAGTGAACAGTTTCTCAACTGCAGGAGCTGCAGGTTCCCTCATCTAAAAGAATTACACGAGACAGAAGGCTCAAGTCAGAAGTGTTGCTAAAGCTAAGAATGGCAGTACTTACCTAAGTGCACTCTGCCAATTATCTTCTGAGTGCCTACACCTTTAGCAATGCCAGCCCACCGCCGATCCACCAGCCTCATTATGTTGCACCTTTCAGCACAAGCTTGGCTCATAATGGTCATCTGGGCACCTAACAGCAACAGAATTTGTGTGAAGTCTTGACAGGGCATCACAAATTAAAATACTCTCCTGGAAGGGCTTAAGATCTTGGACTCGGTAGCAGGGAAACCACATCACCTGCATGAGGCAACTGTGTCACTGCATAAAAGGCTTTTGTTTTTTTTTTAATGAAACCCACAGCTTTGAATTTACGATGTATACACTCACAGATGAGCATGGGCAGTAAGGTACATACTGCTGCAGAGCTGAGTACTTTAACGTGGTGGATGGGAGGTACAGCACTAAGGCTGGCAAAGTTCCCCTATCTGTAAACTAAGATAAGGCACACGCCCAGCAGTGACCATTTTGGCATTGCAGCCATGAGGCACCAGAGATCCTCACAGGAGCCTTGAGCTGGGGTGTTCAGCCACTCATTTGTGCTGCTCCACAAACAGTCTCCACAACTGGCAGTTTGCCTTGAAGCCCAGATTGTTCTGAGATTTTAATTAGGTGCTTTAAAATCTTGTAAAACAGTGCTTTATAACAAACAAATATTTCAGGCAAAAATTTTGAGTGTTTATTCTCTCCCTCAATGAGGGAAATGAGAATGGAGAAAGAGATGAAAGCAGGAGTAATTCACCTGAGTCAACAAAAGCTTTCACTGGATGTCCATTGACTTTACAGTTAATATAAAGCATCACCACCTGGCCAAAGCTCTCGGGCGCCTCTTCCATTGCTATCGTCATATTTTCTTCAATATTTTGTTGCCTAAATTGAACAGAGAAAAAAGAGAAAAAAAATCAGACCTCTCTCATTAGCAAACCCTTATGAGCATCCCTCTGATTTACAGACCTGACAACCCCACCTGCTGCAGTTTGCATTAGCTACAAACATCATTTCTAAACCACAACAAACACTGCTTAGCTAAACACAGCCTTCTCAGCAGAGGGATTGCTAGTAATGATCTTGGCTTAATTCACACATACCAAGCCACTTCCCTTGCAGCCAGGAGGACTGCTCTTCCCCACACCTTGCACAGCTCACACTGCAGCACACCTGCACGTGATGACCTGTCGGCAAGAAACCCATCATCACAGAGCTAACATGGAGAACTTGTAAGCAAACACCAGCAAGTTAATCAGTCACTCTGAAGGAAACAGGGCATGTGATGAAGATGCTGCCAGTAGCTACAACACTGGGATCCCACAGCGCAGCTCAACATTAAAATCCTCCAGCATTTCCCTGGTATTTTGCCTCTCTCAGGCAAAGGAAAGGAGGCTTATAACTGAAACTGCAGTGAGAACACTGCTACAAGCACATGCCTCGCTGCAAAGCTAGCAGACGCTACAAGCAACGCTGCAAGCCTACAGAAAAAAACACTGAGAATCAAATCGTGGCCCTGACAGCAACCTTGAAAGCAACAGGTATCCACACTGACTACATCTTAAACAGCTTTATCTAAGAAAGGACATGGGCTTCCCATTTTAATGCCATTTCACGTTTCCTCCTCAGACAGCAAAGATAAAACCAAGCTCCTCTCATGCATTTTCTGTAGCCTTCCCACAGCAGGACGGGTAGATGTGTTTTTTTGGTGTGGGAGGAAAACAGCTAAGAGCAACTAACAGTGACCTGGCTCACGTGGAAGCTAAAGCCCCCTGCTACCCTGCTGCTAGTGGCCTGTGAAACAAAGAGCTTCACATTATGTTGTCTTTTGCTATTCCATTTAAATCAGATATAGTGCAGCTGATTTGCAGGTTCAGTTTTCTTGCTGAATCCATTATTCTGTTTTCTCCGTTCCTGATGTTCCACAGAAGGACAGATGTGTCTCAAGAAACTGTGGATGCCTGCAGGAACTCCCAATCAATCTCAGGCAGAGGACAGCTGATTAAGCAAGAATTCCAGTAACCTGAGATACTAAACAGGTTGTGAAACCTGGGGACTGCTAGATGCCCAAGTTTTACCCAATAGCTGCACAACCTTGGACATATTCCCTTTATCTGCCCCAATTTTCCCTCATGTACTGAGCAAGGAAAGTGTTCCTTTGCCTCCAAGCAATGATTTACCAACAAATTCACGCACTGTATTTTTCAGCACTGCTATGCTAAGCCATTATCCAGTACCAACACCTTGTCAGTCATAATGCAAGAATGACTCTTCACAAATTAACTTTTGCTATTATCAACAGTAAGCCCATGTCAGAAGGACACTTCCTTAACAAGGACTAAACTGCAAGTCACATTCCAGCTCAAGGATTCATCATTCCATTTAAGAAATCATGCCTCACCCCCATGCAATTACACGTGGAAGACGGACAGAGGGAGCAAGGGCTCACGAGCAGAACATGTTTCTATAGACCTCTTCTGATAGCAGTGAGGTGCAGAGTCCAGCGTGGGAGGAGACACACCACTGCTGTGCAGAGAGCTCAGGTCAAAGACCAGCACAGGTCCTCAGGTTCAAGACACAACCAAGGCACATAAGTACCACCTCTGAAGGATGCAGCTATTCAGCAAAAAGCTGAATATGCTCACTGCTTTCCACAACTCTACTGGTTTCAGAGGGGCCCAACTTAGGCAGTTTTGAGACCTCACACACACAGCAGTGCTGCTGCTTCATCTGTGCACAACCACACGTCCCCAGTTCTCAATCCTACCACTTGCTAAGGTGGCTCAAAGCATAACCCCAAAGGCAGATTTCTCTATTAAGGCAGGATCTGCTTTCTGAACACACTCTTTGTAGCCTCCAAGTTGGAGGGAAGCACCCTCCGGAAAAAAAAACACCATGACGATCTCCAAAGCCTGCTAGTGACTTTGGTTTGCTACCTTATGTCTTCTTCTATCTTGGCTTGTGCCTCAAGATCAAAAGGGTCAGCTGAATACAGTCGGATCCTCTCTTGTTCCCGTCGGGCTCGGTCCTGCTGTTGCTCCAGCAGTACCCTGGTAAATTTATCTGCAGTAATAAAGACATACAGGAATGCTTTTTACTGGTAATTACTCTTACAAATCATATTCTGCCACAGCAAACACTTCTTTTTGTGTCAACATGCAATCAAAGATAGAATCAGCTGCACAAGCACAAGAGGCTTCATCTGAAGGCAGCACGGATGGACCCTAAATGTTGGTGCCAAATCTGGGAATCTGCTGAGATGAAAAAGAACTGCACAGAGCCAGTCCTCCTTGTTCTGCTACCCAAACACTGCAATGCCAGTAGGGCACAAACAAACTCAATTCTCTTGTGCTCACTCTTCTGTAGGGAGAAAAAAAAAAAAAGGGCAGTGGGGGCAGGGGGAAAAAAAGAGACAGTATTTAAAAGTAAGAGCTGCTATTGAAACAGCAACTCATTGTTCTTTTGCAGGAAGGGTTGCCTACAAACTACTCCAAAAATCTGGAAAAAACCACCTGCAACAGATATCAGGAATACAGAACTCTCCCTCAAGCTTCTTCTCTGAATTGTGCATGTGTATTTTGAAGAATTCCCAACAGACAGAGAAGTGAGATTTCACTGCTCTGAACAAGACAGCCCATCTACAAGAGCAGCTTGCAAAATCTACCATGTTTTCCACTCAGCAATCTGCTGAAAAATAAGTTTGTAAATTCAGCAAAGAGCAAACTCAAGATCCAAAGGCATAAATAGGAACAGAACTTACTTTTAAGCCCAAGCAACACAGGTTTTATTATCCCTAAAGGTGAATGCCTACTCTGCAGTCAAGAGGTGCGAGGAGAGGCACTTGCTTAAGGAGGTTTAGCTGCATGTTTTTCAGATCTCCATTTTTCAGATGGCTTCTGACTATTCTTTACTGTTTAGATCAGATCAAGTATATGTCAAAGAGACCTGGTAATAAATTAAGTTCTGTAAACACAGAAGGTTGTGGTTTTGCTTCAAGAAATGCAATTCCCATCAAAAAACTTGCTGGCTCAGAGACAATTACGTGCTCAGGAAAGCATTTGGTGGCTGTTCTGGTGTTTTTTTATCTAATTAGTTTCCACAGAGCACGTGCTTTCTGATGTGCCCACAATGCACCCAGCACAGCCACATGGTACACATCTGTTCATACATTTGGACATCAGAATTAGAACAGAAACACTCATAGCAGCAGTACAAAACAATGAGAGTACAACCAGATAAAAGCACTTCCCTCTGGCATCCCACTGCAGCGATTTGGAACTAAAGACGCACACCTGAGGTAAAGCCTTATGTGCACCACAGACAAAACAGGTCAGCAGGTGAGCCAGATGTGGGTGTCCTGGCTTGACATTGCATCTCATGCCAGCTGCAGCACATTCTTCTCCGGCTGATGAGAAAACTGCTCTGTACTACAGATGCAACACTCAAAGGAGGCATAAAAAAACATCAGACAACAACACAACTAACAGGGATATGAGCAGAAGTCTGAAGTAAACAATGCAGTAGTCATCAACATCCATGTGAGCTCCCCTCTTTAACAGATAAATCACTAGCATGTAACCTTGAAAGGGAACAAGTCTGCTACATGGTTCTTCTCTTCAATCATTTCCCAAAGCTCAACCAGATTTATTTCCTATCTAAAGACTTGCAGAGGCTTAGAAGGACATTATTCAATGCCCAAAACACCATTCTTTGTACTTAAAAGGGGACTAGAGATCAAAACTTTAATCAGACAAAGAATAAGACAGTAAAATCAGCTGCAGAGAAAATGAGGGATGCTGTACTACAATTCATCTATGCTATGTGAAGTGCCCACTGCAAAACTACACTTCCAAGATTAAGAGAGATGTAAACATTTACGACTATTCCTAATGGGAACGCTCCCTAAAGACACCATCTACTGGTTCCTTTTTCACTCTCTCTTTGATGTCTGCTTCTTCAGCAGCTAACCACTATAAGGAGAGATGGTCTCAGAGCACAGTGCTCTCAGCTGAGCTCTCGCTGACCTCTGGAGTGCTGCAAACACAGCACAGCAGTGGAAGCAGTGCATTCAGAGACTCAGCATAAAAAAAAAATCAGGAGTTGAGCCACCTGCACTCACAGAAACTCAGCTAATCCATGCATGTACTTCAAAGCAGGGGACACAGGCAGTTCAAAAACCCAACCTGGAGAAACACACCCAAACTGCTAGAAAGAGAGGAACTCTGCCACCAGCGCTTCCAACCAGCGCCTTGCATGAACACCATCAATAAGCCAGCAGCGAGGACCCCAGGCAGCTGGGGTATGGTAACTGGCATTGGAACTGGGCGCAGACAGATTCTGAACCGCCTCTGCAGCGAAAAACCCGACCTACCGAGGTCTCCACTGAGCAGCGCCTCTGCCAAGGGCGGATTGCGCTCCTTCAGCAGGGACAGCTCGTGGGGATTGGCCAGCAGCATCTCCCGTAGCAATGCTGGGTTTTCCAAACCCTGAGGGAACAAAGGCGCATCGGGAGGCGACGGGCGAAGGCGCTGTGCTGGTGGCTGACGCTGCTGAGCCGACGTCCCAGGAACCGCAATGCTGCTGAAGTCGATCCTTGGCAGGGCTGGAGGGAAAAGAGAGCAAACACATCAGCACTTCTTATTTGCAGTTCTGCTCAAAAAAGTAAGTATAATAACTATGGGAAAGGTAGGTCAGTCTTAATGCTAGGCTCTTAGACCAGGTCCTTTTAACAGCAGTTTGCAACAGGTGCTGTATGGGAACTGTTGAATCACGGCCTGAACCTCTGATTGATCTGAGGCAAACAGAGTCAGCCATGGGAGCACAGGTGAAGGCAATTCAGCTGTGTGACCAGAAGTGGTAGAGCCTGGTTGCACCTCTCCTGGACCCCATGTCAGGGCTGTCTGCCACTGAGGAAGGATCTCTTCCTGGACATAACTCCCTGCGGAGTTCTTCTGTGAGCCTAGGACATGGTGAGCATTTTCATTTATTTCTGATTATCCCTCTCCACCGTGATAATGTTTCTAGCTATAGGATCTGTAGATACCAACCTAACCACACCACTCTGTAGAGGTGTTGAGTACAGAGGCACACAGCCAGATTACTGGGTGAGGGAAGCTGGCATTTCCTTATGTAACTGGCCTGCTCTGCATCCCCAGAAATGCACTTTTTGAATCACACACTAGTTATTTCCAGCTTCACAAATGTGAACAGCACAGAAGGAACACGAGGCTAAACCCAGTGCCTAAGGCACTTCTCAATCTCTGACTGGAAATTAAAAAAAAAAAAAAAAAAAAAAAGAAAGAAAGAAAAACTCAAGCGAAAGAAAAAAAAAAAAGCAACACTTCTGCAGGTGCATTGCAGGTAACCCTCCAGCCACAGCAGGAGGACAAGAACTTCACCCAAGACCTCCTCAGGCAGCAATCCTTTCAAGAAGTGGACTTGATAGGAATCGGTGCAGAAGGCAGGAGAGAGGTAAGACCAGGAGCACACTCACAGTATTCAAGCAGTCTCTTGCTTGTGTGCATGACTGCGTACCTGCATTTGTTAAGATGCAGTTTCTCTGTGTATCTGTTCGAATACAGATGGGAGCATGTACTGCAAGAGCCCCTTAATGCACCTGAGCCACCCTGAGCACACATTCCTGCACCACTGCACAGAACAGGAAAGGAGCAGCCATATATGAACAGTCACACACCTCTACACAAACGGCAGTTCTGAGCAAGCTACATGGGTTTCTGAACTTTCCCCAGAATGGTGAAACATTCTTTGCTTTCTTAGAACCACCAAATGATGAGTCCTTCAGCTAATTCTGGAGGTCCCCCAGCCACAGCTTACCCTTCCTCTGAAGTTTTGCCTAGCAAGGTGTTAGAGACTAATGAGACAACAGCAAAGCCTTCAGATGCTCAGAGCAAATGCATCACTTCTCACCTGGGAAACGGATCGAGGGCCGTGGCTCTATGGTCTCTTTCTGTCGTAAAATCACCACGTCTCCATCTTTCAAGCCATAGGAGGCCAGGGATCTGTTGTTGTCAGTGAGAGGCCTCTCCGCATAGACAATCTGCTCATGGGGAGAACGCAAGGAGAAAACAACAAGTGTGACCAAGCAGATCAGGATCTGACTTACTTTCTTTCTAGAAACATGTTTCAGCCACTCCTGTGGGCCCACCTCAAGCCTCAGAACAGGCGTGCAGCCCTGAGCACAGTCACAGACAAGCCCTGCCCAAGCACCTGGACCTCAGGTACAGGCAGACCTTAACACGAAGCGGTTGGGCAGGTACCCAGCATCTCTCCTATCCAAAGCCAGCAACCACTTCTCAAAGCTCAGCATCTCAGAGAAAGGCTCGTCTCTTAATTAGAGGCCAAGATCTTTGAAGGAAAGAACAGCTTACACCAGACCTGTTTGCCACACATTTCCAAAATCACATCTCTGTTATTACCCAGCTCGTGACTGCTTCCCATAGCGTTACCTTCACCCAGCTCTGCATTTGCTAACCAAAGACTCAGCTGTATACATGCAGGCAGCATCCATCAGGACAGACACTGGATTGAATCATCTACAGAGCAACGATTTCTTCCATTACCCAGAACACAGCTCCCCACAACAACTGCTTTTCAGAGAGACTTCTGTGATTATCTCAGCCATTTTTGCTTTACTTCAGCGATGTAAGTCCACTCAGACCCAAACCATCAGCCTCCAAACATCACTGTAACCAGTGGCAGGAATCAAGGAATCAATTTCTTCTGACTATAATACATAAAGTCACACCCTTTTCTATTATGATTTTCTAATCTAACTCAACAAATATAAAAACATACTGAGATAAAAAATGAATAACCATCGTTATGGAAACAAAAGATTTCTACTTGTTATGTAGGAACATTTCTACTAACACTAGATCTGTAATACCTACAGATGTCCTAAATTATGTCCATGCTTTCCTTGAAATTTCAACAGGCAATTACTGCAGATGTGCACCGTCACAAGACTTGCCTGTGACCAGAATGACATTCTGGGCTTCTGATTCCACAAAACCTCTACCATTCTCCTTAAAAGAACAGGAGTTCTGTTGAAGATGTGTCTTTGGCATCCCAGTAACCGTATCTGTTAAGCATTACGGCTTCTGTGCCAGAATTATCAGAACAGGAAAAACACACACCATTAGCAACAAAGATGAGGTTTCTACCCTCTCAGTAACTACAGCATCAACGGTACTGCACTCAACTGGCTTGTGAGTCCCCTTCAAAGTGAACACAGACCCACCTGCAAACTACACTAAGGCCTGACTCTGAGCACTGCTGTCTGTGGAGAAAGTAAGCTTGCAGCAAATCCCAGCTGCACGCACAAATCTTAAATGACAGTTTCTCTGTGCAGATGCTCTAAGAGACATGAGCTAATCAGTTTAGGTGAGGTTTTACCCCTGTCGTCTTGCTAGGATTGGATTTACAAACATTCAGCCTTAACGCCTCAGACAGTGCATTAAGTGCTCAGCACTCGCTCCACATCCATCAGCAGCAAGGCTTAAAGCACGTTTGACCCATTCCGCTTTGCTGCTAAAACGAACTGATTTCATTTCTCATTTCAGTCCAATTATGCAGTTTGCAGCATTCAGAGCTGTATGCCAGCCAGGCAGCCACAGCACGAGCTCATCCAGAGGCAACCCAGGCAGGAAGCAGGCAGCCACACCACATAGTGTGGATTCTCCACAGTGGCACCGGGGAGAACGTCTTCATGAAGCAAGAAAGCCCAGTCATGAAATCAGTTGTCAGCAAAATAAAGCTCATACACCAGGAACATTCCTCTCTCAAAGAAGCCCACAGTGCTACAAATCGACCCAACGTACACATAGAGGGAGGAAGGATATACCACCACTGCCAGAACAACACAGAAAAGTCAGTTTTAACTCCAGGTTCCCTCTTCTTCTCCACAAAAGGCATCTGCTCGATGCGAGAGAGAAAACAGCGAGCCAAATTTCTTGCCCTCTGCTCTTCCTGCTACACCTCCCCTTATCAGCACAACCCAGCTGCAGCTCACACACTATCTTGTGCCACCCTCCAGTCCTCCACTCCTCAAAGCCATGGGCTTCACCAGTCACCTCCACCCCAAACTACAGTGCCCGGAATGAATTTCACCAAATGATAAAGACTCAGACTCACTCTGTGGTTCACAGACCCTGCACGGTCCTCGCTACTAAAAGCATCTTCTTTTTTTTGCCAGGAAGCAGTAAGTGTTACCATAAGGCAATGAGTGTTATGTGCAGTAAAACCAAATTTGATGGGTGCAACACAAGGACCCACACTGTCCCCTGGTTTTGGGGGTAGTTTAGGCATGCAAAATCTTTTGACAGAACTGCTTTGCTGATAATTTATGTTTTGTAGCCTTCTTTCTACTGAAGATCCAAAGAAGACTGCACAAACGCAGACAGAAAGAGCAGGGGAAGGAACAGTAAATTCACACTTGGAAAAAAATTTTTAAAAGGAAACAGAATAATGTATAAACAGACAGGTGAACAGAAAGCAAGCAGAAGCACTCCTGAAAAGCAGAGTTGACCCATGTTACCTGTAGTCCCTGTAATCACAAAGCTGCGGCAGTTTAATTGCAGCAGAGCAAAGATGCAAAGGGAACTCCCAGCAAAAGCATGCACAGAAGTACGTGAGCCCTTGCTATCCTGAAATAGATGCAAAGCTGACAGGTCACCGTGACGCAAGAGGGGCAGCTTTGCAAACAAGGTCACTGAGCTACCAAGTGCTCACAGCTTCCGGAGGGCAGAGAACATCCCTGTCACATAGCAGGGGCTGGCCCTGTCACCTGCTGTAGGAGTCATCAGAGATGCTGGTGCCTCATCGGCTGTAACACAGCATTGCAAGCAAGCCCAGAAGGCAGGAGCCCTATATACACTGCTGTGGCTCCCTTTCTACTTCTCATAGACAAAGAGCTTTTTTCCTAATGCAAGATCCACATAACCTTGATTTTCTACTGCTCTGGAAAACAAGTTAGGCAATGGTTTCATTCTTGTGTTAAAGGTTACATCAACACCATCCCCTTACACTTTCTCAGGGGCATCTCTCAACTCAAACCACTGTCTACAGCTGCTCCAGTGTTGAGCACAGGTTCTACTGCACAATAATCCCTACACACCGGCATGTCAATCTTAGAACCAGAGAGCATTGTGCCTCTCATCACTAAGCAGCAAAATCAGAGCTTCACGAGGGCAGAGGAAAGCAGTCTGAAGCCAGGTGAGGCCCTGGGAACCTGCTCAGCAGGGCACGCAGCTTTCCTGTCTCACAGTCCTCCGTCGCTGACTAACATCCACTTGACTGGAAAAACGCCTTCTTAATGTAGAGTGGGAAATGGCTCACAAAGCAAAAACTTCAGGAAACAAAACTTCACAAACTTTGCCAAGCACGCCGAGATAAAGCGACAGAGCTGACACTGCCTTGTCCAGCTGCACAACGCCTGCGAGCAAACTGTGACAAAAGGCAGAGAGCAGACTGAGAAACTCCCTCCGGGGTCCCCCCAGCACGCCGCAGCCCGGCTCCGGGCAGCTCTGTGAGCCCAGCACCGGGCGCGATGCGGCTCCCCGCGTGTGGGAGCAGCGCCGTGTCCACAGCCGCCTCCACAGCTCCCAGAAAACGGGGGAAAGCCTCAAAACGTTCTCTGGAGAGAGGGGAAGGAGGCGAGGAGCCCGCAGCCGGCCCTGCCTTCCTCACTCCCGGGATCCGAGGCCCCGAAGGACGCGCTCCTCCCCGCGGAACCGCCGCCCTCCAGAGGCAGGACGGGCCTCGGGCGGACGCCGCGCACCCCCGAGAGAGGGCGGCGCGAGGGAAGCGGGCCCCGACCTGACTCTCGGCTGCCGGGATGCCGGACTCGAGTTCGCAGAGCGCGCGGAAGTTCTGCAGCTCGAAATCGGCGTCCACCTGCAGGGAGAAGGTGAGCTCGCTGCGGTCGCGGCGCAGGCAGAACACGGTGAGAAGCATGGCCGCCCGCCGCCACAACCGCCGCCCGCCGCAAAGCGCCGCCGTCGCAACGCGCCCGCCGCAAAGCGTCGCCGTCGCGAAACGTCCCGCCCCCACCGCCGAGCGGAGCCGCGCCCGGCGGCACCCCGCCCATCCGCTTCGTTGTGGGCGCTGTGCTGCTCTCGGGAGCTTTTCTTGAGCGCTCCCGTTTGCTTGTGAGGCATTCGGGGGATGCTCAGAGCCCATCGGAGCGCCGTTTGGTGCAGCCTTCAGTGCGGCGTACGTGGGACAACCCGCATTGCTCTTCTGTGCCCGTCTGTCAGCCCAGCTCCTTTGGGGCTCCAAGGACACCGCTTTGAGAGACCCAGAGCGCCCCGGGTTGGTTTCTGGGATATCCTCCACTTATCCATGTGCATTTAAGGTGTCCCAGAACACTCCAGATGCATTTTAGCAGCTCCTACAGCCCATGGGGGCAAGAGTCAGCTTGCACAGCTGCAATCCTGGTGCTTTTTCAGGTGCTGCACGCTCCTCTGACTGCCTTTTGAGGCATTCAAGAGCACAGCATAGGGTCAGCATTCAGGAAAAACGTACTTAAGGGCTGCTTACAAAGCAGTTGTTTAGCCCTTAAGCCTAAATTCCATGGAGCCATGGGGAAAGAGCCCAAGCTCCAGGATACAGCTAGGCAACAACAGGCATTCCCCCAGCACAATTTGATTTGCATTCCCCAGGTTTCTGTAGCTTACCAAGTTCAAACCTGCTCACGCCTCCCAGAGGGCTGCAGAGCCAGCCAGAAAGGCTGACAGTCTATTGCTGCCAGGTCAAGTTGTTTCTCCAACCCCTAGAGTGTGAAATGTCAGTGTTAATTTGCTTGAGAGATGCATGGGAAGGCAAAGCTATTGCAGAGGAGTGTGCATGTGTCTGGGCATGAGGGCTGTGTGTTGCAAAGGGCTGCTAACCTCAAGGGGTGGTGGTGAAATCCTCACCTGCCCTGCACATGCACCACTCCAGGAGCGGAGTTGAGTCATGGAAAAACACCAGCCCCAAAAGCAAAGCAGTGGATGGAGTGATGGGCTCTGTGTGGTACGCCTCTCCCCACGGCACTCATTTTCCATACAGAAAGCATTCCTTTCTGATCCCCCCTATTGCTCCTCACCACACAGAGGGGCTTCCAGCCAGAGCACCACAATAATCAGCTTGCTTCAATGCACAGTGAGAGGACTAAGACTTTATTTCAACAATGGAATTAATCTCAAACCAAAATAATTCCAACCAAGGGGCCAGGTAAACAAAACAGCAGCACTGAGCTAATCCAGGAATGACACATTTCCACATTTGCAAACATTCTGACTACAGATTCCCCGCAAATATCTGGTTCATTTTCTCTATTATTAGTCAACCCATGTGATTAAAAAAAAAAAAAAAGAAAGAAAAAAAAAGATCAAACCAGGGCTGCACCTACCAGTCCTCAGTTACAGTAAGGCCCCTGAGAGCTGCCCATCTGTGCATGGCAACAGGGAAAAGGCTCTTCCTCCCATAGGGAGCTCAGTCGGATTTCTCCTTCTCTTTCATGTGCAGGAAGACAATGCTGAACATGAAGAGGCCCACCATCATGGAAAAGGCCCCGGCGTAGTACGGGTACGCCGAGGGGATGAAACGTTCATACTGCGTGTGCTGGAGGGGACGCACAGACACCTAAGAAAGAAGCAGGCATTCTTTCTGAGTTTGGTGGTACACAAGGACAGATACAGTGTCCTGCATCCAGCTGACTCCCTCCAATCCCCAGAACCTGTTACATTATTGAAAAGGCAAGCGAACGATTCATTTCCAGGATGAAACCACATCCTCAGCCAAAACAGAAAACAATTCTCAGTGTCCCATGTACTTCCACAGCTCCAACCACATGCACAGATCAAGCCACTGTAACAGTTAGATTATTTCTATGTGGGCATTCACTGTAAATGTGTAACACCAGCTCAAGGAAGAAGAAACCACTACCAGTTTTTTGTGGAGCTCATTTCCAAATCTCAAAAAGCAAATCAAAAGATAAGAAAAAAAATCAGAAGTATTGAAATTCATTGTATGTTCAGATAAAACACAACTTAGCAGTAATATAAAAAACCCATTCTTTTCTTACGTAATTAATTCCCGCCATTCCTTACCTGAGTAGAGGAGTACAGGTGAGTGTAACCCAGGCGATTATAGTCCACTTTAAACTGGAACACTCCATAGACATCTGGGAGCTTGAACTGCACGCTGTACTTGCCACCTATGGAAAAGATTGTGACAAAGCTGAGCTGACAGAAGCAATGGGAGAAGCTGCGAAAGCTTTCACAGGTCTTCCTGCTACAACGCCACCACACCAAGAGAGAAAGCATCCCACCACAAGGCATAAGAGGTGAGGGGGAGCCTACCATTTCTCTTCAAGAAAGTTCTCACAAATGGATCAATGCGGACGAACTCCAGCTGGATATCATCTCCATCAAAGGGGATCCACTTTCCGTTGGAAAGCTTTTCGATGACAATGCTGTATTCCTGGAACAAACCCACAACACATCAACAGGGTGCAGCAGGGATGGCTAAAAACAAAGCTCAAGCCCAGCATATGACTACAGCAGCTCAAAGAGACTAAGGAATTCTCCCAGTAAGTTAAGTTCCCTCTCTGGTAAACACATTCTGGTATCAGTAATCAAAGCAGCTTTCAGAAGTCAAAGAATAAGCATGTATGAATACTTATGTATGAAAAGTATGTATGAGTATGAAAATGGATCCAGCTGTACTTTTCAGCTCCATGTCGCCTCCTGCCCACACAACAGAAGATCACATTCCAAGCAAACCCCCCCAAGTGGAGCCTCACCACCAGATCGGTGACGGTGTAAGCATTAGGAGGTGCCAGCTCCCCCACACGGTGGTGAGACACGGCCCCAACACGCAGCACGCCTTCTTCCTTGAACACCCAACGAGACAAGGCAACAGCCAGCTCGTAATTACCGGTCTGTGAATACCTGGAGACGAGGGAAGACAAAGAAAACATGAAAATCACTCTGAAAAAAAAAAAAAAAAAAAAAAAAAATCTACATGCCAAAAGCAAAACTAGGACAAGAAAAAGCTATCCTGAGTTTAAGAGAATTTCTTTCCAAAGCACTTCAAGGCCAAAGGAACCCATCACACACTATAAGCATTCAAGCTTCTTGCTGTTTCAAATAGCATGAACATTTGTGGCCTATTTCCTTGATCACACAGCCCCCCAGGTACGCCTCAAGAAGGGATGCCAGGAGGCTGGTGTACCGTTTGGAGCCAGGAGTAGCTTTCTGCACAGCAGAATTAAAGAAAGCATCGCTGAAGAAATCCAGAGAGCCACTGAAAACAACGCGAGCGTTGTTCCTTGCTTGGAGCCCTGCGATCAGAAGGGTGTTCTTCCCAACTGCATGTGGATACTGAAAAGAAGCACATTTGAAAGAGCATTTAGTCAACTTAAAGGTAATTAAAGAAGAGTTCAGTCTCCAAGTTATTTGATTTCATTACTGCCACAAGTTTGCTTTAAGATGGAGAAGTCTGACCACATGTAGCACACTTAGCAGTTCAACAGAAGCCAAGCATCTCAGCTAACTACTCAGAACAACCAGGAATGGAATTTACAATGTTTTGCATCTACACTCTCCTTGGGATGAAGTCGCTTAAAGGCAGTTTACTTTGGAAGAAGTATCAGCCTATATCAAAGTATCACTCACACTGGACATTTTCCCACCAACAAAAAGCAAGGAGGAAGATTCTCAAGGAGACATCCGGAAGCCTGACTTTCAAAAATCAAACAAGAGTTTAACCATGTAAATATCCATTTCTCAAAGTTGCTGGAATCTAAGGGACTTGACTAAGGAAGAGAAAAAGTAAAAGGAATGTACCTGAGTTATGGGTTTATCTGGGAAGAAGGAGTATGAGGTAGAAGAGCCAGTCAGGATATCCAGCACCAGCGGGTTGTCAGGATCAGCCACCATCCTTGTGGGGAGAGGCACAAAGAGTGGCATCAATAACCAGAGGGAGCTGCAGGCACTGACTGAGCTGCACAAACCTCCTTATCCTTGCAAGTAGTTATAAAGCTGCAGAATTTGCACACTTACAGAAATGAACTACTTTCTTGAGATACGCTGTCAAACTTCATTAATTTATATGAAGAAACATCACTGAGGCAAAACCTAAGTTGTTTTGGAAATTTTCTTTTGGTTCTATCCGAAATGAAGGCAGGTTGCTCACACTAGGCTAACCCAGCCCCTAGCTCACATCAGCATCAAGGTTTTTGCTTCCCCAAAAGCAGCCACCAGGCTGTGGCAGGTCTTACCCAACTCCTCGGAAGAGAATGGGGTTCAGTGCCTTTTTCCCCACAATGGTGGGGGCCTTCAGGAGATTTTCAGCATCTGCTACTATGAGTGTGTGCTTGGAGGAAACAAGAGAGATCTGTGTAAATGCACTGCACAGGCAAATGTATTTACATACACTTCCAGTAATTGTCAGGTTTTAGAACAGCAAGCAACAGCTTCTCTTTCTATCTGAAAGTCAACTTTGTTTTTACAGGCCATCAAAACTGAACAGCCATTGTATAAATGTTACAACTTCATTAAAAAGAAAATCAGAAAAGCAGCTCTTTTGTTTAACTACAGTAAATCAAATATGAAGATACATCAGGAAATATAAAACTCCCTTTTGATAAAAACAGTAACACTACAGTAGTTGACTTATCTGAGTAGCTTTCACCTTTAAGATAGGACAGCATCCACATACAACTTAAACAGTTTCTTTTAAATAAGAACTATCAGAGTAAGTTCAGACCTAACAGAGGGTTTTCATGTTTAAGCACTGACTAACAAAAGGAAAGAAAACATGGAAACATATGCAATTCCACAAAGATCTCTCAATAGCACCCGGCACTAAAAGTTACCCTTCCTGCATCTCAAAGTGTCACCTGTAAAGTTCTTCTTCAACCTACCACAAACTAACCAGACACACACTTCAGAGGATGAAACAGACGCAGTGACACTGACACTCCCCAGGGTAGCAGTAAGATCAAATCCAGCAAATTCAGAAAGATGGACTCAGGGCAGAGACTCCCCACACAGAGCTGCAGTGCTGTGCCAGCACTCTGCCTGCTGCAACACTGAATGCTGTTGAACAGCAGTATTTACAACTTTATTGTGAACAGCAGAGAAGGGATGGAAGTAAGGAAGGAAAATAAGGACAGAAGATTCTTCTCTCAACCTTTACACACATGTTCTCATTAACAAAACCCCAAACCTGCAGATAAAGATGCTCACCTGGCCCGGGTCTGATATATCATAGCTGTGATGGTCAATGACAGCTGTCCTTTCTTCATCAAACTCTATCCCACACTCACTTCCCAACTCCCGCAGTGGGTCACCTGAAAGGAGAACAAGATTCCAGAATGCAGAGGGCTCAGAAGAATGCAACCCAGTCTCAACACTCAAAATGTGTTTAGCTGAGAGTGACACATTCAGCACTCTACCAGCCAAACTCTGAGCACTGCAACTTCCCTCTGCTAAATTCCCATTCAAAAATGGAAATAAAGGCTGGTTTCATTTCTCACCCCAGGCCAAGCATTCATCTTCTCAAAGCACAAATCTTGAGGTTCATAACTGCACATAAAGTGCATCTACTTAAGGCTCTCATCCACAAATAACCAGAAAAGACCTCTTCTCAAGCATTTCTCCAGCACATCTAGGAAGTGCAAAGCTGAAGGACACTGACCTACGAGCTAATTAGGCATTATGTTTTTCCCACTGCATTCATTTTTCAGGAGCTCCAAGGAAGAGGATCTGTTTGCTGCAAGTATGTGTGACAGGGTTGACATATAGCGATGTTCTCCACAGCCCAACAGGCACCACACTCACCAATGTCTGAGCTGGCAGCCACCAGGACACTGCCACCACCGTCAATGAAAGCAGTAATGGTCTCCACATTGATGTTTCCTCCAAAATCTGCAAGTGCACACCAACAGCTCATGACTGTCCCATACCAGAGCCTTGTCCTTCACAACCACCCCCAAACGGCCCCAAGCTCCTCCCTGAATCACTGCTGAAGCACTTCCCCAGCTCATACCCTCAATGGATGGTGAGAAGATGACCAGGTTGTCATACAGGAACTCCCCATACTTGATCAAGGAGAGGCCAGCATCATCTGCGGTCCGGAAGGTGAGCTCAAAGCCCCTATCTGCAGCCATGAGATACAGAATCATAAGTTTGGAAAACACTACCGAGATCATCCAGTCCTACAGCCAACCCACCCCCCACAACACCCACTATGTCCCCCAGTGCCACATCTTCACAGCTCCTGAACAGCTTCAAGGACTCCACCACTTCCCTGGGCAGCCTGTACCAAAGCATCACCACTCTTTCTAAAAAAAAAAAGTTTTCTTTTATCAAACCAGAACCTCCCTGGAACAACCTGAGGCCATCACCTCCAGACCTATTCCTGTTAGTGGGCATAGAGGCCATCCCCACCTCACACCCCTTTCTGGGGTTACAGAAAGCAATGCGATCTCCCCTGAGCCTCCTCTTATCCAGAGTGACCCATCCCAAATCCCTCAGCCGCTCCCCACAGCGCTGCGCTCCAGAGCCCTCACAGCTCCGTTCCCCTCTCCAGACCCGCTCCCGTGCCTCTCGCAGCAAAGGCCCCAACCCCGCACACAGCATTCGGGACACCCCACCCTACCCGCCAGGCTACGGAAAAAGAGCGAGTGCGTGTCCCGCAGGTTGCCGTTCTCCAGCAGCACCAGGGTGCGCGGCCCAGCCCCGGCCGCGGCGGCGGCCGCCGCCGCCGCCGCCAGCAGCCACCACAGCCGCACCGCGGCCGCCGCCATTTTCTCGCCGGCGTGGGGCATCCTGGGAAACAGGCGGGGGCAAGGAATCAGCCAATGGGCTCCAAGCGCAGCGCCCCGGCCATCCAATCAGCGACGGCCAGCTCCCCGCTGGAAACGGGAAGGAACAAAGTTGTCACGTGACGCCGCCCGCACAGGGTTGGGGTGCTGCGGGAAATGGAGGCGGGCGCCCCGCAGCCCGCAGGCCCCCAAGCGTGCGATGAAAAGTACCGTGTCCTGGGCACAGCGCGATAGCAGCGTCCGCGTGGCAGGGATGTAGCTCAGCCCCGCTCGGGTAAAGCCCTCCTCAGCATCTGGGAATAATGTAAACTTACAGCAATAAAAGTCATTCTGCTACCTGGAAGGAACCGAATAGCCTAAAATGAGCGATTTTAGGAAGTCTAAAAGGCGGCAGCTCCTGCTCGACGTAGGTCTTCGGGGCTCCTCTGCTAAAGCTGCCGGCTGGCACCAGCGGAGCACACACCCGAGCAGCCTGCACACAGCGCCCAGCCCTGACCCTGCCGCGTCCCAGCACTCAGAGCCCTGGCAGGATGGGCACAGCTCAGGGCTGCTTCTTCGCACTCAGCCAAAAGAGCTTTCTGGCAGGGTTGCGCTGTGGCAGGGCTGGAACAGCCAAGAGAAGAAACAGCATTAAAGAGTTGTCCTCTTTGCAGTAGTAACGTGTTCCCCAATCCCAACAAGTCGCTAATGATTGGGCTGACAGGAGCCTTGGGGAGCCGTGCAGTGATTTGCATCCAGCAGCTGAGGATGTGGATCAGACAGCGGTCACAAGAGCCCTTGAGAGTCTTGTCTTACAGGAGGGCAATGTGTCTCTCGGGCAGAGGCAGCTCCAGATGATGAGAATCACACAGGGACCCAAAATCCAATCAAAGCTTGGTGTGAGGCCTCAGGAAAGCCCACCCAAGTCTAGATGCTGCCTTGCCTTAATTTCTCAAGCTTTTAAACAAGCCCTGTAATATCTCCTTTGTAGGGCTTTTTCATTAACATCAAAGTGATCTGAGATCCTAGGAGAAACAGCTTTAGAAAGGGCATCTGATTTATTTAAACACTAACAGCAAATTCACTCTCTAGTGAAGGCACACAGAAAACTGACAGCTTAGCAGGGAATCCTGTGCCAGCTCTCCAGTTTGTATCACCTAATCGCCCAAATTTTTGTGTAGATCCAGCGAGTTTTGTCCTCATTAAGTTGTTATTTAGACTTGGTGGAAAGGCAGAAGCCTCCACTGTACACAGATGACACAAGTGAGTGCGGTCCAATTGCCATTTATTGACCTGCTGATGAGCCCAGGAGAAGCCATGGGATGGCACTGTGGCCCCGACACTCCTCTTACCTGCAGGCAGGCGTTTTTTTTGCAATGTCCGGCTCTGACAGAATTTTCCAGCAGTCAGACTCCTCATCCCAGACAGACTTGCACTTGATCTTCCCCCTCATTGCTGCAGTTGCAGTCTCGCTGGATGAGGGACTGCACCTGATCCAGCAGCTGCTGGGAGAGCCTCATGTCTTGCTCCAGACTGTGGTTGCTGCTAACTGATCTTCTCCAGCTCAAACTGACTGCAGATCTTTGATTTCTGTCCCAGCAGCTCGCAGCTGCGTCATAAAAACAACAAAATGACTAGCTGGGATTATGGCAGAGAGAGAAGTGGGGGTTACTACAAGCACAGACATTGGTTAGACGCAGAAACAGGAATTAGTCAGAGGGTTTATTCAGAGGTATGTGATAAAACCAAAGCTTGGCCAAAGTAGATCAGCAGCTTACACTTTCATTGTCCGCTGCGCGAGAGTGAGAAGGTGCTTATAGAAGAGCAATGGTGGCAAACCAAGAACACCAAAGGAGTTCCGTGATCTGGATTTACACTCAACCGAAGCCAACAATTTAGCAAAATTCAAACATAAAGAAGTTAATAAGCACTTACTGTTAGCGCCCACTCTTAAAAACAAAAGCTTCAGTGCTTTCTAACTTATAATTAATAATTGGGATGAGATTTTATCTGGAAAGAGAATTCCACATTTGTTTAAATGGAAGACTTGACACATCATCCCATAAATTACTGAGGCTTCAAATGGGCTTAAATTTTCACCATGTGTTCCCTGTCCCGAGCTAACAAAGTCACGGGATTCCTATTTTAGATGAAAAAGGTGCCATACTTCTTTGGTAACCTAAATTAAGCAAGTTCTTAACGTGCAGATTTCTGAGGCATAGGCGCATGTTTTCAAAAATCCTCTGATTCTGCCTCGTAATCAGAGCAAAACTGATTTTCAAGCATGCCTAAGATGTAAGGGTGCTGTTTATGTATATAAAAACAATATGCGTTTATATATAGATTTTATATTTTTTAATATATTTGCACAGCTCATTTTCTTGGGTGATCAGAACGGGTGCTGCCGAGGATGCAGTGAGCAGTGTCAGTCAGTGGAGGGAGTCGCATCCTCTCCCATAACAGACGAGCTCCTCTCGGTGTCCTGCTGCACATCAAGGCGGCCAGCTTTTAAAACCCTTGGGGAAGGGGGGGAGTTTGAGAACGCCGGAGTCGTGGAGCAAGTTTGTTCCAGCAGTTCCTAAAAATGCGTGCAGTGGAGCTGGACTCGGTGATCCATGTGGGTCCCTTCCCACTCCAGAAATTCTCTGGGTCTAATCAACATCGTAGGTACTAACGCATGCACACATGGCATGTTAGACACACGTGCCATCATTCTGTAAATATACCACCCTAAGGTATCTCATTAACATTAAAAAACGGATAAGCAGAGAAGGGAAAATGGTTGAGGAAGTGTGGAACTAAGGAGTGAAAAAGCCATCCTGAGAATAATCCCAGTGAATGCTCCCCGAATTGGAAACAGGGAACTGTTTTTGCAGGCTCACCTTCTTCTGCATCTTCTGCAGAAGTTTGCTCTTGGCTCAAACCTCCTCCTGGACGTTAAGAAGAACCAAATCACTGCTGTCATCATCAAATTTCTGCAGCATAGCTGCATCCTCTGCTCATCTGCAAACTTTTTCCAATGTTACGCTTCTCCTTGAGGTCCTCGTTTTCAGCCTCTTCCCCCCTTACCACTTGTTCTGGTGCTTCTGTTTGCTGAGCATTACAAGGAAGCATCTGTGTAGCTGTGAAGGATGAACTTCTGTACCTGAACGATGCTTGAGACAACACCATACAGAAATAGCGACTCCTTGGGAGATTTGCTGTCCCGAGTAATCCTGGCAAATTCCACGTGTCATACAGTTTGCTATATATGAACTCCATGTGAGTATACATGTCAGAAACATGACGACAAAGGTGATCAGAATAACAAGTGCAACTGAGTGTGTCTACATGCACAGAATTGCTTTTTTTATTAAAAAAAAAAAAAAAACCAATGTTTTTAATAAACTCCAATATATAAATTCCAATGTGGAATTTATATTTCAATTATTATTTCTCGTTTGGAAAGGCTCTCAGAGCAAGCACAGGAGGTGCTGAAATGATGCAAATATATTTCAAATGGCTGTAAGCCATAATACAAAAGGCTGTAAGCGATAATACAGTTTCTTCTTTGGAGCAGTACTATCAGATGGATTAAATGATGTGGGCTACCTCAGCATAGCCACCTGTGTGCAGGCACAGGCCCATGTTTTAAACCAAGCTTATCTCACACTCACACTGCACAGCCCCACACACTGACATGGGTGTGAAGCAAGCCCTGCAGGAGCCAGGACGGCTGTTCTCACAGCACTGTGACTATCCAAGCAGGCAAGGCGTTTGTAGGTAGCCTGAGGCACAATGGAACACTGCAAACTCTTCGACAAACGTAGCAGTGTTCCCTTTATGCCAGTCTGGGTGTGCACCAGCCTGACTTCTTAAGGGCAAAAGTGATTTAGTCCTGGCAATCTTACACCAGCAGTAAAACTCCTGGAAGGGAGATAAATATTCAACAGAGTGCTGAGTGCAGGCATTCTGCTAATCTCTGGTGTGAATTCAGATCCCAGGCTGCTCGCCCCTTGTGCCACTGCACTGGTGTGGCAAACAACTCCAGGCACCCCTTCCTGGTGCAGCTGGTGCCTCTTCAGACAAGGCACACTGAACTCCTGAGCTGCTAGCTGCTCTCTTTGTCTGCACTGACATCTGTATCAAGGCAAACAGCTCAGGCTCACCAGCACCGACTCAGATTGGAGAAAATCCTACTGCTGATAAAGCCTCTACTGATAATAGCCTCTTAATGATCTTCAAACCCATCAGAAAGAGCTCATTCTCCACCAGAGATGACCTGCTATTCTACTTCCCTGCAGTTGCCAAAGCTTTCAGTTTTGTTTGCTTAATGCAGGACTGAATCCTGCTCTGCTGACTGTCAGCCACCCTGTGGTATAAAGCATTTAAAAGGTGACTTTGAAAATTCCACACCTGTGGAATCAAACCCTCCTGCCTAATCTGCAGCCAACTCTGATTTTAACAATGCAGTTAGCATTTTTCCTCCCTTATCACAGGAAGAAAAACTTCAGGCACTAAGACTATTAAAATTTGATATACCGTCAAAACAAATGGTTTCTTTGGAGCCATCTCCATCAACAGACACAACTCCTCACAAATTACAGACAGTACTATCCTAGATTTGTTAATAGCTCCTTTTGTAGTGGGAGAGGCCCATCACAGTGAGCATGTGTCATGGGAGCTGACAGAGATCAGCGACGTGGAGATGTGACCCTGCACCCCTCACACCCCAGCCATGAGATTCAGGCCCCGGGTCTAATGCTGCCAATAACATTTTGTTCCCAGGCAATTTTAATGCCAGCTCTGGCTGAAGTCTTGCAGGTACTCTCAGATGCATGAGTTAAAGGCAGAAGTGATAGTGATCTCAGTGACAATGGAGAGTCTCTCAGGAGAACTCTCAATGAGAGTTCATCATTATGGCATTAGGCATCAGAGTACTGCACCTAGCAGCTATTTGTCTGCTCCAAATGGGCACAGTTAATTTGGGGATAAAGAATGTGCATCTGCTTGATTTTGCACTGCACAGAACACATAGCTGAAGTTGAGCAGTCATGCTGCTGTGCAAGCAGGATTCAGGGCAGCCAGCAGTGACTGCTGGCAGGGTCCAGCAGGATGGAAAGACAAAAGTAGGGAACCTGCTTTGGCAGGGGGGTTGGACTCGATGATCTCTGGAGGACCCTTCCAACCCCTACAATTCTGTGATTCTGTGATTGCTTGTTGCCTGTGTGCAACAGGAGGCAGTTATCAGAAGCAGCCACTGAGCTGGCAAGCACCTGCTGCTGCTCCACAGGGGCTGAAGTCCCTTCTGGTATGACAGCTCCTCCACTCCGGCGTTCCCATCGCCAGCGCCTCGCACAGCTTGAGGCACTGCTGAGTCCTGAGGACAAGAAGAAACAAAAGGCTGCATCTCTGAAAAGATGCAGGGTGAATCCTGGAAGAGTCGAAGAGTGACACTGTCCACCTGGGTTTCTTCAGCCTGGGAGGGAGAAGTGGACTGCAGGGAACCTTGACTGATGTCAGTTCTTCATCTGCTGCAGCAGGAGTCTTCAGGCAAAGGTGTCTCAGTAGGATTAGTCTCAGAATTCACAGCAGCTGAAGAATAAAAGAGCAAATACCTGCAATGTAAATAGTGAGCTCTGCATAGAATATAAATCTGTGAAAACATCACCAAACCTTCCGCAAAAGCTGAAAGCTGTTTGTTTGGCTGGGAGAAGTCTGTTTGTTATTTACCTTCTTAGGTTGGTAAGTAAAAACCATCAGAGACCTAGAGGGCAAGTCAGGCAAGGAATACAGATCTTACAGGGCTGGGAAAACCCTGAACCTCACATTCACATAGAAACCTATTTCAGAAGTGCAGGGGGTACACGCTTGTAGTCAGAGGGGAAACAATAAACCTTGCACCTTAGAAAGTGGTAGCATCAAGAATTTAGAATATGGTTGCAAGGATTAATATTGGACAAAACGTGCTGTGTAAGCACATTACAAAACACGCTCTGAGGCACCGCGGGAGTATAAATGAAAAATGATAATGAATTGGATAGCTGGCAACTCTTTATAGGCGCGTGACAGGAATACCTGCCCTGCAGCAAAGCGATGGTGTTGATAATCCACCAGGAAACCAAGAGCTGCATCAGATTTGTATGCAACGGAAGATACTACTGCAGCCTGCTTGTCTGGGGCATGTGGGTTGTGGGAAGCCAATCAGATCAAGGCTGCTGCCTGCTGAGACAGCTCTGCAGCATAAACCTCTGTTCAAGAGGAATGCTGATCTAAGGCAGAGAGAACTCACAGCTGCATGGGCAAAATTCCATTTTGTTGCCTTAGGGCTTGCAGGGCAGGGCCAGGCTGGTCTTGACATGGAAAAGAGCTCAGGGAAATAGGGAAGCTGGGACAGAGTCTCGTAAATGGCTCAGAAGGCAGTCACACTCCTGCTGTCAATACGGGAGAGGTAGAGCAGGGGCTGCGACGCTTGCTGCAGCAGTTGTCAGTGCCTCTTCAGAGGCTGCAGTGGCTGCCACAAATCAGTTTGCAAGAAACCTTCTGTTTCAGCTCATTCCCAAAGGCAACCCCGCAGTGTCTGAACAGCACCAGGGCACCATGGCTCTGTGCTGTGCACCCTGTGTGTCTGAACAGCACCATCACTCTGCGCTCTGCACCCTGCCTAATCCACACCTGCTTCCTTCCTGAGGTTCTCCTCGAGGGCAGACAGCTTGAGACCACAGCAGATCCTTAGGTTATGATGCCTTATTCAAGGCAGGCACAGGACTTCTGCTTCACTTCATGCTGGCCTTTAGCTGGGCCAGCATCTCTTCCTTCTCCTGGGCACAGCAGAGCCTGGTGCAGCAGCACTGCTCCTGCCTGTACACAAGGTCACAGCTTACATCCACCCCAGTAAAACTGTACTCATTGACATTTTCCTGTGGCTGAAATGGATGCAGCATTGATGAAAGGTGACAGGCTAGCCCTACAAACTGCTTTTTGGGCAGATGTGGTGCCCTGGAAAGGGCTTTGTAACAAGTGAGGACAAAGTTCACTTCCTTCTGGTCCCTCTACTTCTATCTTCTCTACCAACTCCTCATTCTTCCACTTGGCTCCATCTCTCCTCCTCATCCTTCTGTTCCTAATGTCTTTCCCCCCTCCATTGATGGAACAAATTTAAACATCACATGTAATTCACTCTTGTTATATGTGCTTCAAGGAAATCCTGGAAAGCCCCACTTGTCTGGAGATGAAGTGGAGTGAACAATAATGAGAGGAAATGATATTGTAAATAAGGCCATAAGAAACAAGCCAAGGACAAAAAAAAAAATGTGATGACAAATATACTGGAAAAGCTGAACCACACACCTCTACGTCCTATTTGCAGTATGTACTATAAAAATCCACAAACTTCAGTCAAAGACAGTAGGACATATCATACGATTGAATCCCTGCTGCCTTACTTCTCTGATCAGCTTCTTCTCTGCTTCAACATCAGGAGGAGAGCTGGCTTCCCTTCCAAGTGAGCAGCCTTGGCAGGTGGAAGCCCTGCAAAGCAAAGCAGCAATAAAATCATGCACAGTTACTGGGTGGGACTGCCTGTGGAGTGCCTGGAAACAGAACAAAGGAGCTCACTGCCAGCAAAGAATCCATGTGCTCCTTTGCACTGCACTCATGTGCCAGAATCTGTGCTGCTAAAATGCCCACTGGCTGCCAGCTCCAGAGGTGTGGGGAGAGGAATCAGCGCCGAGCAGAGCAGGAGCTTCAGGTATATGAAAGCAAATATGTCTGATCTCTGTCAGAATAACAGGAGATCTGTTTCCCAAACCATGTTAACAGATTTGGAAGATAAAATATACTGGGAAGGAGATTAAAAAGTGCAGGGAAATTCCTCCTGTCTTCTCAGCTGTTTTTGAAAGGCAGCAGAAAGGGGAAAAGAGAAAAATCCTTCAGCCTCTCATAACAGTTGACCTTTGTCACAACTCTCAAGAGATGATCAGGTCCCTAAAGATTGCTCCCAGGTTTCCTATTCCTGCTGCCCAGCACAGTGGGTCTGCTGAGGGTGAATCCTTGACGACAGGACAGAGCATTCTGTAAGGAATGCTGTTAGCGAGGCAAAAACTTCCTGTAGTGCCAAAAGTTCACAGTTCAGGATAACAGGAGCTGAATGCTAATTAAAAAAAAAAAAAAAAAAAAAAAAAGTATAATTGTATTTAATTTTACATTGTTATTTCTCCACCATCTTTGCTCTGCCAGCTGAAATCCCTTTTCTGTTGACCAAATTCTACCCACACTAGCCAATAAGAATCAAGGATTTGAATCCTATTAGCATTTTCTAACAAAATTAGTCATTATTGAAAACTAGAGAAACTATTAGAGAATTAAGATGTTCTTTACTGCTGGAATAAGGTCATTTTGACAATACTAAAAGAAGAGCACATTACCAGAATGGACACCTCTTCCTGCAATGGATGAGGTGAGATCTGGTGAGCATTTTACTTGCAAAACCACTTTTTTTGGTCAAAGATAAAACAGCTCTAAGGCTGAGATTTTCTTACCTGACAAATTATTCGCATTCATTTCTTCAGCTAGAATGGCCTTCAGCTTCTTAATCTCCTCCTGATATCCCTCAGCAGAGCATCCCTGATACAGGACTTGTTCTTGATGTTTTTCACTCGATTTGCATAGCACAGGACTGAGGCGTTCATCATAGCTGTTGTCAGCTGGAGATAAGCATGCTACCATCAGGGCCTCATATTCCCTCCCAGGGAGCCTTGCAGCAGCCTGGTCAGCTTTGAGTTGTGGTGGGGATGTGTCTGCACCTGCCATCAACGAGGACTGAGAGCACAGAGGGAAGGAAGGGCTGATTTTAGTGGCCTCTTTGCTCTGCTCTCCTGTAGTTCCAGTTTCTGACTGTCTCCTGCTTCCTGCCTGGTTCACTACATTAAGTTTTGTGGCCCTAAGATGGTCCTGCCCTCTCTCATCTGCAAGAAAATCATTCCAAGTTAGGCGCTACTCAGGAAGCAGCATCTCAATGGTCAGGAACCAGAACAGGCACTTAATCACAGAATCACAGAAACACCAAGGTTGGAAAAGACCTACAGGATCATCCAGTCCAACCATCCACCCATCACCAGTAGTTCTCACTAAACCTCTACACAAAATCCAAATTAGTTCCTTGAACTAACGTGATGCCACAAGTCTCCTGTTAGTAAGGCAGACACTTTAGGAACCCTGCAATTTCACCAGCTCCTTACCACACTCAGCTTCATACCCATCTTTCATCAAATCAGGCATATTGTCCACAGCACTCAGATCCCTGTGCCCCAATCATTCCTCATGATTGCATCCCGAGTTCAAGGGAATTGCTCCTTCGGTGCGCCGAGCTCCAATTTGCACCAGGGAACTGTTTGAACCATGTCTGCTCACTTCTAGGCAAACTTCTACAAAACCTCACCTTGAATTTAATCAGAAATTAAACCTTATGGATGTGGATGTGGAGGATACCTAAACAATGAATAATCTGATGCACGGGGGAAAGGTTTGTAATGAGAAATAAAGGCATGAGAAACAAAGGAAACCCACTGCCCTGGGGTATTTCACTTACAGTTACAGCAGTGGGTTATTAACTGCAGAGCTTACCATTTGCAGCAGAGCACTGCCTCACAGCACACACTCTGACATGTCTGGACATGGAAGAATAGGGGAAAAAAGAAAGAAGAAAAAACAAACAAACAACAATAGAGCTTAAACAGAGCACCCTCTCACCATTCTTTCTGATTGCTGGGGTGAAGGGACTGTTATAAAACATAGGTTTTCTAACTCTTTCCTTCCCTGTCCCAGCTTATGTAGACAACAAAGAAGTCACTTTGGTCGTTGTCAGTGTCCTTTTACCCAAGGAGGCTGTTTGCTTCCATTGCAGAGCTTTGTGGTTTGGTTTCCATCTTGTAACAAGGTCCCCAGACTCACTGAAATTCCTGCAGGTTGCCTGTCTCGTCCCCACGCAGCCCATCAGCTGCTCCTGGTGGCAGAAGCACCAGCTCGATCTAGAACATCTTCCTGCTGAGCAAATCAATCCCTAAACACAACATAAAGGGATAAAATAGCTGCTACTCTAAACACCCTAAACATCAGATGGTGCCTTGCGTGTTTTGCACATCTGCAGTCAGAGCCCCGTGCTCACCATCATCCTGTTTCTGAACTTCTGTTTGGAAATAAAGCTCACATAGTTGTGAGGAGCTTCTTTAAAACATTAAGCACCTGCAAATTATAACATCCTACATGTGCAACTGGAAAATAAGTTGCAACTTACTCACACACTTCTTTGAGAAGCCTAAAGATGGTAACATAAATACCTGTTCATTTAGGAGCCCTGCACCCAACACAAAACAGGAGTGTAAACGCTTCATTTTCCTTGTTAGGCTTAAAGTTGGGGCTTGACATAACCACAAAATGTAGGGATCAGCATCCACCAGCTGTGCTAATTGAGCCATTCCATGAACCCAAGACACATCACTTTGGGCAGATGTAAATGAGATACTCTCATTAACAGCTGAAACTACCATTTAGAAAGACATTATGCAACTTTCCTGATGGCTGAAACACCCGTGGAAGAGAACACAACCAAGCTGTTCAGGGCCCAGCTGGGGTCAAGGATGAGACAGAATACAGGAGATTAATTTCTTTCTTAGTCCCTGAGGAAACCTTTCAAGGTCCTTGTCCAGATGCAGTAGGCAGCTTTGTCAGCTAAAGAAATGACAGCTGAAATGAGATACTTGGGAAAGGAAAATTAGTCACTAAAACATCATTAAGGGACTCTTTTATTCTATCTTTAAACCCAGATTAGTTGTTTGCTTAAAAGACGTGCCCCATAATTCAGCTAAATGAAGGAATCCTTGTAAGAGAGGTCAGACGAGGGAGAGAAGGATACAAGTTTCTCAAGGCTTTGCAATGTCTGAGCTCCAAGGCAGTGTATGGGCTGTGAGTGCTAGCGGCCTTTGCTAGAAATAAAGGCTTTAGAAGATGAAAGGAGAACAAAACATGTTTCCAGATTGAGTGCAAGACATTTCAGCCCGAAGGGGAACTGAGGAGGAAAGATTTTGAATATTCAGCCATCTCACTCTACAAAGCATCCCAGTGTCAGGGCACCATGCTGATTTCTATGGACCAAAGTCACGTACGCTCCAACTTCTGCCTGGGGGCTGAATGGTTGGATCCCTCTGGTTGCGTGGATGCAGCACATCCAGCTCCTACCTATGGTGCAGAATTCTATATGGATGGTAAAGATGGAGCAGGAAGAGCCCTTGTTCATCACAGCGTTCCTCCGGTCTGCCTCCACAATCTGCTCACTCTGCACCACGCTGTGCGCAGGCTGCAGGGAAAGCCCCTCCACGCACAGCACCTTTCCAGGTGTGCCTTCAGCTGCAAGCAGGGACAGCACAACACAGGACAGGAGGGGGAGCAAGGCTGCAGAAGGGTGTGCAGAGGGCTGCCCACCAGCTTTCAGACCACACAAAAAGAGGGAACCACCTTTACAGCCAAAAAGAGTGAAGGTTATGAATTTGCTGATGGATTCAGCCATCTCCCAGGACACAAGCAACCCAACTTCTCTGCACTGAGCTGCCTTCTACCTCCTCTATTATTAAGCAGCATATTTTAAGATGAACAAAAATGTTTTTCACCTATTATGGCAAAGTCTCTAATATATATCATCAGTCATAGGGAGCTTTTTAAAACCAAAGCACCGATTCAGTAATCAGATATTGTTACTGATGCTGTACTGAACCCCTCCGTTCTGAGAGGGCGCCTGATTCGCACCAACGCAGTTCCCCAAATCACACCATCGCACACAGGCAGACTACATATTTTTTTTCCTCCAGATGAGTTCATTTATCCGATGCTCTAAAATCACATCCAGGCACCTGGGCAGTGTTAAATGACTAATGGCATCTTTTCAAAACCATCAAAGGAATCACTAAATCGTGCAGAAGAAAACACGCAGCACACTGAGAAATGATTGAGGTGTTCAAAGTATCGAACAGTCCATCAAACCCACATTTAAAAAAAACCAAAACCACAAAATAACTGAGAACAGTGCACTCCCACATGAGCTCCTTCTGAAAATCCATCCACGCTGGGAATTTTAAATGAGAGGAATTCATTTGCACCAGCTGTGTTACACCCCACATCCGCTGAGCTCATAACCAAAACCTGATGGTGCCAGCAGGGATCATCAGGGATGCGATAGATCATAGCATGGTTTGAGTTGGAAGGGACCTGTAAAGGCCACCTGGCCCAACTCCCCAGCAGCAATCAGGAACACCCACAGCTCCTTTGGGTGCTCAGAGCACAGATACTGCCTTTGGGGGTGTGAGCTCTGAACACCTCGAGATGTTTTGGTGACGCTACAGGAAGGGATGTAAAAAAAAAATCGAGGCAAAATGGAGCAAATCCTTCTGAAAACTGAACTCAGCAGGATGTTATCCTTGTTTATGTCACTGCAAAGCCGTGCCTGCCCTGAATTAACCCAGTTCAGAACCACAGCCAGGTTGGTTGCACACCATGACTTCTGACTGCACTACAGGAGAACTGGCACAGCTGCACTCCAGGGTGCCACAGAGGCCTTTCCAGGGCTGTCTACAGCCTGGCCACGCCGTGCTCCTACCAGAGCTCCTACTACCTGCTCTTCTGTCAAAGGACTTCGTTCCACAGCTGGCAGCTGAGTCTCGGGGCTTCAGACTGTACAAAATCACTGATGTTAAAAGGCAAGGAAACAAAGACACGGGATTTCAGAGGAGATTAGCAGGCTCTGGGACTCAGAAGAAAGCTGTGGGTCAGCCAAGGCCTTCTGCCTCCACAGGACACGGCTGGACTCCTTGCTAGAGGAAGCAGTGAGGCTGGTGGCTGTCCCCACAGCGCTGGTGTTTCCCTGGAAACCGCTGTGCCCAAGTCCTGCCCTCCTGGTGCCAACTGCAGTCGTCATGGAAACCTGTGTCACTGCTGATGGGGAACAAAGAATGGGGATTTGCAGCAAGCGTGGTCTAAATCAGCACCGAGCCCCTTTTCTGCCTTCTCTCTCCCAATGTAAGCATGCTTGGAAAGCAAAGCAGGGTGCTGCTTGCAAGAGGATTTGGCTTCATGAAGGCAGGAGCCCATGTAGCACCGCCTCCAGGCTGCAGGCACTGCAGGTCCCTTCCAGTGCAGCGCTTCCATGCCCCACATGTGCTGCCGCTGCGGCTTTCCCTCGCAGGTGGGCCTGCAGGGGAGCAAACTGGGGCAGAAGATTTGCAGGTGCCCCTAGGAATACATGCAAAAAGATCTGCGAAGACTCTAAGAGGGGCATTTTGTAGAGGTCTGCCACTTGGTTGGGATTTCAGTGCATTTTTTCCTCCGGCCTTCCTGGCTTCAGCTCCAACATGTGCTTGATATCGGCTCCTAGAAGGTCTCATATGTCCTCACTGTAAATCTCCAGGCAGGAAGCTCTCACCAAGAATCTGATGGTTTCAGCACGCTGTACAAAACAGGAATGAATTCAGGAGGAGGTTCACAGCATGAAGGCAAGCAGGCAGCCCGCAGAGTGCCAGCTGGGCACCCACCTCCCTGCTGCACCTCCTCACACCTCCCATTGCATTTCATGCTCGGGTATGACTACCGAACACATTTGCTTCCAGGCCTTAAATATCTCAGGCATGCAGGACTGTATTTCTGTAGGGTTCTATGACAGAGCCAGTACTGAGGTGACTGAAATGCTGCGCTCAGTTAAATCGGCACCCTGCTCCGAGTACAGACATCATGGTACTTTGCAACACCTGACACTGCAGCTCTGCTGGAACCAAATCTGCCCTGATGGTCACACAGCACAGTTTTACCAGCAGTGCAGCTGAGATGGGAGAAGTTACTTCCAGAAGTGAAAAACAGACAAATGGCAGAAATTCACTGAGAATCCAAAGTCTGTCCCCATCCTCTCTCCCAAGTGCACTCCTTCTTTGGGGCGTGCCGTCTGCCTGCTGCTCCCCTGATGTGTTTAGGATTAAAAACAGTGCTTTGGTTAAAGCACTGAACTGAAATGATAATACCATCACAGCTCTCTGACAACTGCAATTTTGGGAGAAAAGAAGAACAGAACAGTGTGGATATTACTCCTTCATTTCCCAGAAGGGCTGCCAGCATAAATGCTTCAATTCCTACAGATCAGGGAGCATTATGCTGTAGAAGGTGCAGAAATTGTCTTTGTAGGTACCGCACGACGTTACAACAGGATCTCTTCCACATTATCACACACCTGTGTGCTCTCAAAAACGCGTTCCAGTGAGAAAAATAAAATAAACCAACTACAGAACAGCCTGCAGGTGGGTGGTGAAAACTGCAGGTGCAGCTGACAGTGCTGAAGGCCGGGACGGTTTTGCCATAGGGCAGGAAATCTTCAGGAATATGGATTCAAGCAGGATGCCAGCTGAGTGCAGAGCCAGCAGCAAGCAGGCATCATTGCCGTTCATTCCTGTTTTGGAGAGCCACGGCAGGAACAGAAGGCATCTGGGACTTCCATCTTACACCTATCACCGGCCATTCTGTCCTTGTAGCTTCTGCTAACAGCAGAAGTTGGGTTGACCTGTTGGTTTTCAGTGGTTGTGTTTGGTTGGGGTTTTCTGGGCTGCTTTTCCCCTCCCAGCCGCTCACCTGCTGACACACCAGCAGGCACCGCGCATCCCCTCGCAGCTTCTGCTTCGCTTCTCCAGCAGGAAGAGATTTCCCACCTCCTCCAAGGCGTCCCGCTGGGCCGCACGAACAGCCCGACGCCCTCAGCAGCGCTGCGGGTCACCCTTCTCCTCAACCTCGTTCCCGTGCCGGAAAAGCAGAGCCCTGCTGGCCCCATCTCTCGGCTCTCCGTCCCGGCTCAGCCCTGCACCACTACAGCCCACCCCCCTCTCTACTTAAACCCCCGTGGTTTCGGACGCCGCTACCCACGGCCCGCCGAGGCCCGGTCAGCAGGACCGCCGCTTGAGGCCCCGCCCCGCGGGTCACGTGCCGCAGAGGGCGCGCGCGGGAAGAAGGGAGAACGTGCGGCGTGGTGTGCGCGTGCGTGGAGACGCGCGGAGGGGAAGGGGGGAAAGGAGCTGTGCGCGGTGCGGTCGCGTGAGCGCGGGGCTGCAGCTGGACGGATGCAAGGAGGAGTCCGGAGCAGCGCGGTTGCGCAAAGCTGTTTATTCGCGGGGTGGCCGTGGGGCTCCGTGCGGTCGGAGCTGCGGTCGGCTCTAACCGCGCTCGTGCTGCACCAGGGCCGGGCTGTCTTCGTCCCGCTGCTCGTAGCCGGGGTTGCGGCGCCCCACGCTCAGGCGGCAGAAGCAGCCCCCGGGTACTGCCGAGTAGTGCGCGAGCAGCGCCGGCATGGAGCGGAATTCGGCGTGGGAGTGCTGCAGGAGAGAGGCGCCGGTGTGCCGGTGCACCGATGCGTGCTTGCACTGTGCAACCAGGAAGGGAATCACCAGTGCTCCGTGCACTCGTGCTCTAAAGAAATGCGCTGAAGCACAGTGTGCCCCTGCGTTCACGCACCCCGATGCCCTGAAGGACCAGCGAACCACACACCCACCCATCTTGCACCAGTCCAGCTTGGAAACAAAAGCGCTCGTGCACCTACGTGTGAATTCCTCATGCATGCGCACCCTCGTGCACCCACACACCGGTGTGACGCAGCACACTGCATTGGTGCATCCATGCAGTTGGTGCACAGGTGGGTGCAGGTGCACAACAACGTGTTCACACCGGTGCATGTATGCGCGCAGGGAGCTGGTGGAGTCTCCTCTGGAGATGTTCCACACCCGCCCGGACGCCTGCTTGTGCGACCTGCTGTGGGGAACTGCTTTGGCAGGGAGCTGGACTCGACGATCTCTGGAGGCCCCTACGGTTCCGTGGTCCCTATGCACACACGCACCCGTCCACGAACGCATCCGTGCGTGCATCCCCGACCCGCACACCGACAGCACGCAGCACCCCGCTCACCTCCACGCAGAAGCGGCCCTGCCGCGTCCGCAGCACGCAGTACGGCACGACTCCGCAGGGCGCGCGCACCCACAGGCACCAGCGCGGGGCGCCGCCGGGCTCGGCGCGCAGCAGGAAGGCTCCCGGCGCGTCTCCGCGCAGCAGCGCCACGCCGCCGGCCCTGCGGGGACGCGCGGATGGGTGCGGGGCCGGCCGGGGGCTGCGGGGCGGGGTGGCGAGCGCTCACCTGGCGATGCCGGCGAAGGCCCACACGCTCTCGGCGAGGGCGGCCTCGGTGTCAGGGAGCAGCGCCAGGCCCCGCGTGCTTCTGCTCTCCCATCCCGACGGGGCTGGGGGAGGTGGGGTGGGTGCCCGGCCCCAAACCCCCTCCTCACCCCCCAGGATTTCTCTTTGAGCCCAAATCCCATCCCTGGCCCCTCACCGACACCAAATGTGACCCCAGATCCCGTCCTCCCCACCGAAGCCTCTCCTGATCCCAAATATCCTCCTTGACCTCGAAACCTTCCTGTGACACCCAAATCCTCTCCTCGATCTCAAATCCCCTCCTTGACCCCAAATTCCCCTTAACGACCTCATATCCCTTCATCGATCCCCAAATCCTCTCTTTACTCCAAAATCCTATCCCCAAATCCTCACCCCAAATCCCCTTACCAGCCCCAAATCCCCTCCTTGGCCCCAAAATCCTCTCTTTGAGTCCCAAATCCCATTCCTACACCCCCAATCCCCTCATCCCCCCAAGTTTCTTCTTCAGCCCTAAATCCTCTCCCTCACCCCCAAAATACTCTCTTTAACCCCAGATCTCTTTGACCCCCAAATCGCATCCTTGACATCACATCCCCTCCTTGATCCCAGATCTCCTACGTGACATCAAAACCTTTCTCTGACCCCAAAATCATTTCCTCTTTGAACCCGAAATCCCCTCCTTGGCACCCAAATCCTCACAGTAATCCCTATTTCCTATCATTCACACCAAATCCCCTCCTTGTCTCCCTCTTTTTGACCTTAAATCCCCTGCTTGACCCCCAAATCCTCTCATTCAACCCCAAATCCTATCCTTCATGCCAAATCCTCGCATTGGCTCCAAAACCCTCTTTGACCCCAAATCCTTTCTGACTTCAAAATCCTATCCTCATCCCAAATCGCCTCTTCTTGATCCCAAATCTCATCTTTGACCCTGAATTCCCTCAACAACCCCAAATCCCCTTGTTGACACCCAAATCCTCTCAATGACCCCAAATCCCCTTGTTAGCCTCCAAATCCTCTATCTGATCCCCAAAATCCTCAACCTCTGACCCCTTCTGACCCCAGAATCCCCTCAAATGACTCCAGATCCTCAACCCGCAACCCCAAATCCCTTCTCTGACTCCAAAATCCCCTCCTTGATCCCAAATCCTCTCCTGAACCCCAAAATCCCCTTCCTGATCCGCCAGAATCCCACCTTGACCCCAAACCCCCTCAGTGGCCCCACAATACCCTCCTTGAGCCCCAAATCCCCATCTTGACTCCTAATGCCCTCAATGGCCCCACAATCCCCTTCTTAACCTCCAAATCCTCTCTTTGACCCCCTAAATCCTCTCCTCAATCTCAAGTCCCCTCTCTGACCCTGAAATCCCCATCTTGACCCCAAATTCCCTCAATGGCTCCGCAATCTCCTCCCTGACCCCCAAGTCCCCTCAAATGTCCCGAATCCCTCATTAGCCCCCCAATCCTCTCTTTGATCCCCCAAATCTTCAATTTCTAACCCCTCTCTGATGCTAGAATCCTCTCAAACATCCTCAAATCCTCTTCTCAAGCCACAGTTCCCTCTCTGACCCCAAATCCCTTCACTGACCCCAAGGTTTCCTCCTTGACCCCCAAATCATCCCTTTGACTCCCAAAGTCCTCTCCTCCACCCAAATTCCTTCTCTGACCCTAAATCCCCTCAATGGCCCCGCAATCCCCTCTTTGACCCCCAAATCCTCTCCTCAGTCCCAAATACCCCATCTGTCCCCAAGATCCCTTCCTTGATGCCAAATCCCCTCCTTGACCCCAGATCATCTCTTTGACCCTTCCGAAGCCCTTGCCTCCACCCAAACCCCCCTCTGACCCTCAAACTGCCCTTTGACCCCAGCCCCCTCCCCGTCCCCACACCCCCCCCACTCACCACCCTCTCTGTGCTGCAGTTGACTCTCAGCCCCACAGTCTCGGTAGGCACCCGAGCGCAGCACTTTGCTGCGGATCGCCTTTTTGCGCACCAGCACTGGGGAGCAGTACGGGTTCCCTGGGTGCCAACCCGCAGCGCGGCCCTCGGCCTCCACCCGTCTCTCTTGGAGCAGATGCTGTGCAAAGACGTGCTGTGGAAATAGGCTGAGAGTTAAAGATGGAGCAAGGAAAGGCCGTGTGAGGTAGGGCCATGGAGTGTGCTGTGCAAAAGTGCTGTGCAAAAAGTGCTGTGCAAGAAGTGCTGTGCAAATAGTGCTGTGCAAAAGTGCTGTGCAAAAAGTGCTGTGCAAGAAGTGCTGTGCAAATAGTGCTGTGCAAAAGTGCTGTGCAAAAAGTGCTGTGCAAAACGCCATGAGATAAAGCCAGGCGGGGTGGGCTGTGCAAAATGCTCTGTGCAAAGATGTGCTGAGTACAACTGCGTGCTGGAAAAGGCCACGCAAAGAAGGGCTGTGCAAAAGGCAGCACTGAAAACAGCAGGGGAAGCGCTGTGAAAGCAGCCTGCAAAAAGAGGCTTTGCTGACGTGCTGTGCAAAGTATGTGAAGCACCATGGGAAGGAAGTTCACCTGGTGCAAAATCTGTGCAAGGAAAGGCTGTGCAAGACATGATGGAGAAATGCTGTGCAAAGATGCGCCATGCAAGGATGCGCCGTGCAAAAATGGACTGTGCAAAGAATGTGCTGTGCAAAAATGCAGCATGCGAAAAAATGAGTAATGCAAAAATATGTTGTGCAAAAATGCGTTGTGCAAAAGATCCGCTGTGGAAAGGTGCGCCATGGGGAAAAAATGCACAATGAAAGAAACGCTCCTTGCAAAGGTGTGTCGTGCAAAGACGCTCTGTGCAAAGATGCACCACGCAGGCATTTCCCATGCGGTGTGCTGTGCAGCGATCCGTGCAGTGCTGCGCTGCAAAGGTCTGCACCCACCCCTGCACCCAGAGGTCCGAGGGCAGGCAGGCGCCGCAGGGACAGCAGTGCGTTGACGTTGCGCGACACCTCCTCGGGGTTGAGGGGCTCCCGCAGCAGCGGGGGGGGGGTCAGGCTCAGCCGCCTGCAGCTCAGGGTGCGCCTGCAGGTAACAGAGCTGGAAGGAGCGGCACAGCAGCAGGTGCAGCACGTGCACCTGCAGGGAGAGAGGGGAGAGAGTCAGATCGATAACGCAGAAGTGATTGAAGCATTCAGGGGTGGGAGGGTAGGAGCAGGCAGGCACCTCGCCCGGGGGGCCCACAAAGAGGTGGCAGAACAGTGAGCTGGGGGGGCTGCGAGGGTTGCGGGCCACGAAGGCGAACTGGCGCTCGGCGTGCAGGCAGGTGCTGTACAGGATGCGGCGCAGCGCGTGCGCCATCAGCAGCATCTGCAGCGACAGCGGGGCCTGGCTGGGACCGTGGTGTGAGCAGAGCCCGGCCCGAGCCTGGCTGCAAATGCTCATCTGCAAAGCGGGCAGCTGCGCTCTGAGTGCTGCAGATCCCCCAGAGCACATCTTCAAAGTGGCATCCGGCACCCTGTGCATCACATCGCACATTGCACCCAGCACCCACCTCCCCGTCGGCTCCGTAGACCTTCAGTCCCTGCAAGCTGAACCTGAGCACCACAGGCTTCCTCCTGGGGCAATCCTGGCAGGGACACGGGGTGGTGGTGGGGTCCCCCGCTGCCATCTGGCGTTCCCCCACCAGCCGTGGGGATTTGAGGGCAATGGGGATGGCCCACCTGCAGCGCCCGCAGCTGCTCCTCCAGCTGCCCTGCGTGCTGCTGCAGCTCCATCTCCTCCAGCATGAAGGAACCCACGTACTGGGGGGGCGACAATCCCATCCTGCTTCAGCAGCCCCCCATGGGGTTCCCCAACGACAAGGGGATGCGGCACTGTGGGTCACACCTGCACCCCAATGGCCTCACCTCTGCTGCCTTGGCGATGCCCCGGCTACGAGGGGGTGGTGGTGCCGGATCCGGCCCCCTCCCGTTGGCTGTCATCTTCTTCATGGCAGCAGCTTCCTAAATCCTTACCCCAATGCAGAGGTCCCAAAATCCTCGCCCCGATGCAGAAGTTCCCAAATCCTGACCCCATCACAGAAGTTCCCAGATCTTTACCCCAGTAAAGGCTCCTGGCTCCCAACTGCAACCTCACCCCAAGCACCATGTGAGGGTCCCCACGGCCCAGCCTCAGTGCAAGGGTTGGGATCCAGGAGCGTTGTGCAAGTGTCCCCAAATGCAGACCCTGCCCCCCAGTGCAAAGTCCCCGTGTCCCAAACTCATCACCACATCACCATAACAGGGTTTTCTCATCCTCTGCCCCTAAGCTCCGTGCAGGGCTCCCACGTCCCAAGCATGACGCAGGCACCCACGTCCTGATCCACCTGTGATGTCAGGGGTCCCCACACCCTGACTCCAAATAAGATGCATGCGGCCCAAATGAAACCCAAGCAAGATCCACAGGTACCCAAATCCTGACCCCAGGCTGGGGTCCCTGCACCTTGGGGGTGGCAGCATCTCGTGGCAGGGAAAGGGGAGAGGTTAGCGGTAAGGATGGGCCTCAAAGGGGCTTTGGGGCTGAGACCCGTGCAACTCGTGACACCGCTGGCTGCAAAAAACACGGGTTGGGGGTCCAGGCACATCCCGGGTGGGCGCGGGCTCAGGGCTGCCCCATCCATTCCGGCATCGTTCGGGGGTCTTTCCCCCACCCCCAGCCAATCCGCAGGCAGGCAGCCCCCAAGCCCCGCCCCCTTTTTCCCACGCTCCATTTCTCAATGGGGCCCCCCAGCCCACCGCCACCGCCACCCCGCAGCTCCCCCAGGGAAGGATGCTGACCCCGAGAGAAGCTCGCCCACCACAGCGGGCCCCGTTCCCCCGCTCACGGGCAGCTCCAGAGAAACGCAGGCGAAATCCTCCGGTTCTCGGCCTCAGTCCGGCGCTTTCGTTCCCTGGGGGCTCCGCCGGGCGCGACGCAGGGATGCTCCGCAGGGATGCTCCGCAGGGATGCTCTGCCCTGCTTTCAGGCCCCCGCTGCACGCCAGGCCCCGCCAAGCGCGAGCCCACGGCGGGCACGGGGCATGCAGCGAACTCCCATTTCCTGCCTCCGATCTGCCCGCGATGAATCACTGCAATTTACCTCCCCGTTTTCTCCGTCTCTTGGAAGCGACGGCGAGCAGAAAGGCTCGGGCTTTTTGGAAAACGCAGCTGCAACCCGTTGCTTTTTTTTTTTTTTTCTCCTTTCCTTTGAGAAGCCGAGCCCTCTCCCCACTGCACACACGTGGCTGCACGCTCACCACCCCTGCCCTCCTCACCCCAATTCCCGCCTTGCCCCCTGTCATCCGTCCACTCTGCTTTTGGTCACGTAGTCATATAGAAACAACGGGGATGGCTCCTGCAAAGAAAGGGATGCAGTCATATGTAAAGCCAACGCCACATCCCAAAAACTCCCAAGTTGTGCCCCAAAACCTCAGTGTTGCGCCCCCGTATACCTACATTACGTCCCCCAAACCCAAAGACACGTGCTCAAATCCTAACATTGTGCCAGGAAAACCCAAAAACGCTCTGGCTGGGAGCACACAGCAGCTGCCCACAGCCAAAGACACTTGTGAAGGGAAGGCAACGCACTGGGGAGAAGGCGCAGTCCCAGCCTTTGGAGGCGCCTCTAAAAACCCCAGCGCCAGCCTCGGTGCACCCAAGGGTGTAAGGAAAAGGGCTGCCACCAATGCTGAGTGCTTTGAGACACCACTGAGTGCCCTGGTGGAGCCAGCAGCACTGAAACAGAGGAAAGAAAGGAAAAGAAGGACAGATGGGAGCGAGGGAACAACACAACAGAGCCCGTCTGGGCAGGAAGCAGGCTGGGGACACACCGCAGAGCTAGCACAAAGCTTCCCAAAGAGAGCTGCTGCTTTCTCCCGGTGCCCCACTATGCTGTGCTGCAGGCTGAGCTCCCCATCCAGCCCCAGTGGAAAGCAGTTGCTGCTCCAGGCTGCCCTGGGAAGGCAGGTGGCCCAACCAGCAAAAAAAGCCACAACTAAAGAGTTTGGAGGTGACCAATGGCAGCTTTTAGCACAACCTTGGCAGCAAAATTAAATTGCACTTGGGTGCAAAGGATCAGAGCTGTGCAGGTGATTCAGCAGGTATTTTTTGGGTTGCTGGGGTGGAAATGTTACCCCAAAGAGGGAGTAGAGAGGTGCTGCAGGACAGCAGCTGGGAGGAGGACCCCATAGCCCCACAAGCATCTTAGAGAGGTTTTATTCAGATCTGCCTTGGAGGAAACCACCACCAAAACCCCGTTTCAGTATGCAGCAGCAGGAGTCACTGACCAAAGTTAAGTGCTTTACAGCCCCCTGGGTCACTTGAGTGCCTTCCCTCTGTTTCATGTCAGCCACAGCTTTCATGAGCCTGCTCTCTGCATCCTTGCTCCAGGGCTGAGAGCAATGGAGGACATTTCTGTAAGAGCTTTTTAAACTCCCTGTTATTGGAGGCAGCACACTGAGGCCGCACCTGAAAAGGGTGAACAGAGTAAGGAGGCTTTTCCATTTTGCACTCATTTCTGAAGGCACTTCCACTGCCCCCAGTGTGGCAGATGCAAAGCTCTTCCCAAAAGCACGTTAAGCAAAGAGCTCATGCTTGAATCACTCACGTTGCCCCATTCAAGGGAAGTCCAGGATGCTCTGCTGCCAGCAGCGTATTCCTAACAAAGGCTTGCCTCTGCGGAGCACACTCACTGCAATTCTCTCCTCCCTGGGCTTCCAGGAGAAAGCTGTGGCGAGGAAGGTAAAGGACACACAGAGCAGGCCCGGAATCTTGTTTCATTTTATTTTAGCAAACTGCATGTTCCTCACTTATCAACATCTCTACATTAGCAACTGTATAGCTTTCCAACTTTTCTTTTTAAAAAAGGGTAAACAAGAAGTGACAAAACTTAGGCTCTTCATCTCTTAAAAACATTTGAAAGTTGGATTCAAGAAGAATTTTATATATTTTGGTTTCAAGGTAACAGAAGTAGCATGGAAACACTAATTCAAATCACCCGCCCAAGAACCACCCCTTCTAGAGCCCCTCTGGTGTCAGATGCTCGGTAACGCGGCAGCCTCTGCTGACTGAAGACCTGGACCCACTCTCCCACTTACTGAAAAAGCCACACACCCCCCTCGACCTGCCAGCATCACAGCTGAGCAAAAGGAGCACCTCCAGGACTCAGTGCAAGTGCTGTATAGATACACTGCTCCTTCACAGAAGCAGGAAGGACCTCATCATGCAGGGGATCTAAGGAGGACTCCAGTGCCGTCGTACCTTCTCAATTAAGAACCATACTTCCCCCAATCACCATGTTCCTGCTGCCTGGAAATACAAATAACTTCTTTGAAGAATTTTTAAACGCTGCCCTCCCCTCAAACCCAAGAAAAACACCATAAAATGTACAGATTACAGGTCCTAGAAAAGTCTTAAGATTATTGTAGAAACTAAAGATGACTTGTTCCAGGGGAGGGGTAGGCACAAGGCACAGCACTGAGATCTAACAAATGCTTAGGTTGTTTGATTTAGTTTTCAGCTTTTTCCCCCCATCATTCAAGAAGAAAAAAAAAAAAAAAAAAAAAAAAGTGTTTAAGCATCAGAACTAAAATACAAATGCACGTTGACTTTATAAAACAAGATTGTGGATTTGATCGTGGGATCCCCTGACAGTGGAAATATTTACTTTTTTGCCCGGAGAGATTTCCTCATGGCAGATTTGCCCTTGGCAGAAGGTTTCACCTCCTTCCTCCCGCTAGCTGCTGGTTTCTTGGAAGAGCTGCCACCAGAGGGTTTCTTGATGACAGGGGCTGCTGGTTTGGCTTTCTTTGCAGGGGTTTTCACCTTGGGTGGGGGCTTCGCTTTCCCCTGGCGGGCTGCAGGGGTCTTTCTGGGCTTGGGCTTGGATTCTCTTCGCTTCATCGGAGGAGCCCTGCTCCGTGACTTTGGAGGAGGTCTCTTCTGAATCCTGTCAGAAAGGCGGCACAAGATCTCAGCAGAGGCGCAAACGCGACTCAGAGCAGAGCTGCTGTCATCAATTTACATAAATGAAACAGATCTTGGCATCTCTGCTCTTTACCACGGATGTTCCTTCATGCAGCAGTACATTTCATTAGCCAAATCCCACAGAGCAAGGAGCCCTGCGGTGGACCTTGCCGCGCCACACGCTTCTCCATCCCCCAAGATCTCAGTGGCAGAGCACTGGCTCCTCTGTTAGACTGCTTGCCATTATTTGTCTGTTTACATGCCTAAGTCGATTGCCAGAACAATCCAGCGAGCTGAGGATTCTCTCTGCCTCTCTGACGGTGATTTTATTATTATTCAAACACTCATCTTAAACCCCCATTCTGAGTGAGACAGGTTTCCTGTCCGGCTACACAACTGCAGACGATACCGTAGGAAAAAGTTTTCCTGAGGAAACAACAAGTCCAAGCAGTGCCACACGGAGCGCCGCTCTTTTGTAGAGCACAAAAGGCACCGAGGAGATTAAAGGCACCACAGAGAACAAGTATTTCTCTCATCTAGAGGAATTCCAGCTATGGAGTGACAGATTATCATCTGTGGAACAGAGCATTGCTTCTGCAGACACATCCTGGAGAAGTCCTGATCCTAACAGCTCCCCCAGGAGTTCAGAAAATTACTGGAAAATAAAGTTCCTAATATCTCCTGAGTGGCAGCTTGTGGGTCAGCAGCCACAGCAAAACACTCTACAGCTCCAACTGTCACTTCTAATTCATCCAAAGGAGCCCATTTCTCTCTTTTGCTACCATACCTCTTCTTTGGTGGTGGCTCTTCCTCCTCAGACTCCTCATCTTCAGATTCTTCTTCCTCCTCAGATTCCTCCTCTTCTTCCTCATCAGATTCTTCGGAGTCCTCATCCTGCTGCTTCTCTGGGTAGAGCACATCTGGGCTACAAGAGAATTCTTGTCAGAGCACAACTTACTTCTAAGGCCTTGGCCAACCCTAATTGCTCCTTCTGTGCAAACAATGGAAGAACAAGATCAGACTCCAGTGCTCTGAATGCAGGCCAGAGCTACTGAGGACTTCACACATACACGACAAAAGAAGGTGGTAAGCAGAAGCATTAATTACTGCGTTGCCATGCGGCTCTTCGTGGGACACGAAGTCACCATCCCAGGACTCCCTGCGGCCCAGCACAACATACACTCACAGCAGCAGAGAAAAGGCTGCTTTCAGTCTCATGGTGGCCAACCTAGGCCAGCTTCCCTCCTCCTACCTCTCCTCCACATCAGCACCACGAAAGACCAGGCCCTCTCGTTATCAGCACCCCTGCATTAAACACAACACACTCCACCTGCTCATGCAAATTTGTTTTAGCATGGAAACACTTCAATAGCTACTATCTTGGAAAAAAACAAAGCACAGAACCATCATGACAGAGTACGTGAGAGCATTTAGCCTAGTATTTTCACTGCCCTTAAGTCTCCCTTCTAATGAAGTCAGCTTTATGTCCACTCACAGTCAGACACCAAGTAATGTCATCACCTAGAGCAAGACAGGTGACAATGCTGTGGTTTTTCAGTTATTAAACCCTCCAAAGACTTCCCTATAAGCAGGAGGTTGGCCTACGAACTTCAGCAATGCTCTCTGGCTGACCCATCTTTGACATCATTTCACAGCCAAGCCCTTTACCTAGGGTAATAAGGGAAGCAAAGCTGAAAGGTTCCACTGAAGCCCTTTCCAGAAATCTGCTCCAACCAGCCGTTCTTCTCACATCTCTGCAGGGTTCTCTTCAGTAGATGCACTGTGGGGAAAAAATAAAAATTAAAAAAAATCAGACAAAGGCTGCATTACTATCTTAGCCCACTGGTCTGATCTTACTGCTCTTGCAGCGCCCTCTGAAATAAGAGACAGGGAGCCAATATGAAATCTTCTTTCCCAGGATACCTGAAGGGAAGTGAAACTGCACCAGAGCTGAAACTCATGAGGACATCACTGCATGCTTCTTCCTACACTCACCAATGATCTGCTGCTTCGTGAAGCACCCAGCAAGAACACTGAACTTCAAAGCTTCCCCTTTCAATACGACATACTAAAATCACTTCATAATTAATTTTCTCAAAGATTCAAACAATTGATAGGATTCAAGTGTTGGCTCGTGAACATTTGGCAAGTGAGGCTTTAAATTCACTGAAGGAAGAAGTCAAGAACAGCGCAGGTTTTTGACGTCACGATTAGGGCATCATTCTTTCAGAACGCATTCGATAGCAGTGCTTAACTACTTCTGCCCAACAAACTCAAGTCTCAGCTCCTCTGAGAACATTCTCCAAAGTGTCTGTTAAAATAAGCTAATAAAATAACTCTGTTTTATAAACAGGAGCAACACAAACTATTCCTACCCAGGGCACCGAAGATCAATAGCAGCATGTGAAGGATCTGACTGGAGTTATAAGTGTGAGGGAAGAATCACAGAATCCTAGAATCACAGGGTTGGAAAGGACCTGCAAGATCGAGTCCAACAGTCCCATCACCACTGCCACCACAAGCACTAACCCACATCTCACAGCTCCTCATCCAGGCGCCTCTTGAACACTGCCAGGGACGGCGACTGCACCACCTCCCTGGGCAGCCATTCCAGTGCCTGACCACTGAGAGAAAAAGTTCTTCCTTACGTCTAACCTAAACCTCCTCTGCTACAACTTGGGGCCATTTCCTTGGGTCCTGTTTGTTTCTTGGCCTGGGAGAAGAGGCCCCTCCTCATCACAACCTCCCTTCAGGAAGCTGTAGAGTGCAGTGAGGTCTTCCCTGAGCCTCCTCTTCTCTACACTGAACAATCCCAGCTCCCTCAGCCGCTGTTCATAAGACTCATGCTCCAGACCCCTCACCAGTTTCGCTGCCCTCCTCTGGACACGCTCCAGGGCCTCAATGTCTTTCTTGTACCCAAAACTGAACACAGCACTTGAGGTGCAGCCTCACCAGTGCTGAGTACAGGGGATGGTGACCTCCCTCTCCTGCTGGCCACACCATTTCTAATGCAGGATGCAGTTGACCCTCCTGGGGTCAACTCTCTTCCCTACCCCAAGATTAACAAGTCAAACTTGGCATCCACCTCTCACTGGCAAAAGGCCACAGGCAACTTCTTCAGCCTGCACTGCTGGGAGGGAGGCTGCACTCCTCCACGCTTTGTTCAACCCTGCCTTAAAGAACTGTGTGGATGCTGAGCTTCAGCTCCAGGTGATGACTGTAACATCAGCAACCTCCTCTCTGGCCTCAGCTCTAGAGGAATTGCTCGCTCCAGCATCACAAAGCCATGGCAGCAAGATTATCTACCTTTAGGTCTGATACTACTAGAAACTGTGGCAAACTCACACTGCTTTAAATGACCTTCAGCCTACATTAAACAACTGCGTCAGGGCTCAGACCAAAAAAAAAAAAAAAAAAACAACAAGGAAGACAGGAGAAAAATCTACTGTTATTATTGCTTCTGTTCACACAACAATCAAAATATACACTACTGTTACTACTGGGAATGAAGATATGCCAAATATTATTCCAAACACAACTGGATTCGTCTTTTCCCTCCTCACTCGCTTGACTTTTCAAAATGAGAGCCAGAGGAGGTCCTCAAACACAACACTAAGAGGGATGCTTACAGGTTTTTATTCTCATTTTTTTTTCGAGTTACATTGTGAAACTTCTCTACATAAAAAGCAAGCAGGAACTGTGTTTACATCAAGCTGCAGCTTTTCAATACAGAGAAAAATACTGTTGGCAGTTCGAGAACAAAAAAGTAGTTGAAATACGGCTCTCCCTTCCCAGGAAAGTGTCACAGACAAGAGAAACACGCATTACATCTCAGAAAGTAGTCAGATTTGAAAAGAACTTACGGGAATTAAAAACACTTAGCATCTCTGCACAAAGAGCAGCTCTCTGTTCCCTAGCAAGCTCAACCAAGTAGTTTAAACCTGCCCCAGCATCTGCAGCTGCTGGGCTCTCCTTCAGAGTTTGGGGAAAAAAAAAACAAACCAACCAGTGTCCTGGGACTTCACCTTGGAAGTTGGAGTTGGTCCCTGGGTGGTTTTCCAGGATATACTTCTTCAGTGCTGTGGTGGAGCAGGTCTTCGGTTCATTCATGGCCACAATAGCAGACAGGATGGCATCTTCCATCAGAGTCCCACCCAACAGGGGCTTCTCCCCTGACTTCTTCAGCTATTTTCCAAGGAGGAAGAGAAAAGCATCAAGACAAAATTCTCCCAAACCAGGTCAGGACAAGCTCCTCTGCACCAGGTGGGTCGGCGCTCCTGCATTAGCACAGATATGTTTTACATTAAAACACTGCAGAGGAACGCTTTCTCCCAGCCTTAACGGTAGGACAGGCCTACTGAGTCAGCTGGCCTGGAGTGCTTTTCATTGGTAACACACTGCCCAGTCCCAAAGCACACTGCAAGTCTGTGGCAATCTAAGGGCCTGTTGCTCAGGGAAGGAAATAAATCACACCTTCCTCCATCCCACAGACCAGATGTACCCAAGAGACAGATATGGCAGAGACACAAGGAAGAACACTGCAGACACCTGGGGTACCCACTGCACTTACAATTAGCAATGGAAAGCTTACCCCACCATCTCCCCTACTGTGCTAATGACTCAGAGCTGAAGCAGTGTGCAGAGCATGCTAAGCAAGGAAGGCAGGGGGTCTGGTTCCACAAATGCAGACCAAGAAGAGAAAGAGTCCTACTGCTTCATAGTTTGACAACTGCTGAACATGACAGGCTGCTAAAGAAAGGGGCACCCAATAAAGCTGGGGTGGGGAGGGCACATTAACTTATATCCAAGGCTCCTGGTTATTACAGACAACAAAAGAAGACGAACTCCGGCTCTGACCTGGAATGTCCCAGATGCTCCTTTCCCTGTGATCTGCTCTAGCTGGCCCTTTTCTACTGCTCTCTGCAGGGCATTCTTCAACAGCTGGGGTCTGAAATACAGGAGGATAAAGCTTTACTGACACACACCGACAGCGTAAAAAACAAACAGAGAAACAATGCTCTGCAGAGAATGTGAGAGAAGCTGTAGTTACAGGAGGCATCTGCCTACATACAGACGTTTTAAATGGAGATCTGTCAGCAAGTGCTGGTTACATGAGATGAGCAGAAATTCTACTGCAGTGCTTTTTGGGTGTCACTGCATATCCAGAAACAAACAAGCTTCATTTGGAAGGATTTATTCATTTCAAAACACACGTCTGTAGATGGGACTCAGTGGGCAATGAATCAGTCAGCTCACAGCCAACGAAGGGCTGAGCACAAGTCCCACACTAAGAGGCGATGCACAGAGCTTTACCAGGTTAGCTTCCTTCCCGGCCCTTGATACATTCCATTTATAGAAACTCTCAGATTATTTTAAGTGTGTGCCAGTTAAAGCGCTCAAAACCACACAGGAAAAAATCCTGAGGACAGGCCTTCATATCCACACATCTATGAACCATCTCTGGTTCCTGCTAAGGGCAGAGATGCATACAGCACCGCTGATGTCAGCATCGAGAACAAAGCTGGCGCGTGGAGGGACGCAGCGAAAAGGCATGGCTCTTCTCAAGCCTTCCTCCAAGCTGCACGGTGCAGAGCACCACCTGCCTGCCACCCGATGCAATACTGAATGGCATTACTGCGGAGGGAGGCGAAGCCAGAGGAAGACAGCATTTCAGGGATGTTCTGCTTCAAGAGCCGACCCCTGCACCCACCTGATGTCTACTTTGAGTTTGGGATAATACTGAGACACGTATTTCTTGATCAGGCTGTAAGAAGCTTCTTTTGGCTCACAAAGACGGGTGAAAGCCAGTGGCAGGATGTCTTCCAGCTTCACCTGTTGCTCTGGAGTCGAAACGGAACTGCTTTTCTGAAATACATACACCTTCATGCATCAGTGGGGCCTAGACCTGCTTCCTTCTGAACCAGCAATGCACAGGTAAGCAGTGCTCCTGACACTGCCACAGATCTGGAAAATCAAGTTCTGTAAGGCAGCTCTTGGAATTCAGACAATTTAGCAGTTTAAGTAAAATCTAGCAAATCTGTTGGAATTCTCACGGGAGTCTAGCAAAGTCTAGTAAACATAATTATACTGAGCACTTAGCAACATCTATTTCCTGTTTTTTTTTGTTGTTGTTTGTTTGTTTTTTTTTTTTAATTATCATTATTATTTTTAAGTAAACACTTTCCTTCTCTTTATTTTTTTAAGAGGCTTTTTCTCTGTTACTTTTCAATGACAGAGTCAGGTGAAAATGATTCATGCTGACAAAAAAAACAAAAACCATCAAGATAAGACCTGTTCACACAAGTCCAATTTTCCCAACAATAAACAGCACTTCTGTTCAACTGACAGCATGGAGTTTTGCTTTTCTCCTGAATTCTCCTCCATTGCTTTATTGCTATCAGGAGGGGACGATCTGCTTTATGTAAAGAAGACAGCCAGGAAATCTGCTGAAGTCTAACAGTTTTGATACTGAACAGGAGCTTTGCAAATGGTCAAACAGGTGAGGGTGCTGCTCACCTGCCAGCTGAATTCACCCAAACCAAAAGCCATCCATTTGTTTTGCTCTGACATGGAAAAAGTGACTAAAAACAAATACACAAATATGCTGCAGACAAGAAAAGTGATGTGTTAATAGTTATCAGGTGCCTTACTCAAACTTGCCATGGAGCCCACAGTTCTATCTAAAAAGAAGTTACACCTAATTAGTTTCTTAGTGTCCTGGTATCGAATGTGTCCCTATCACCACCAAGTTTAGGCCCTGGGGTCTGCCCCATAGCCAAGAGGTAAGCACCAAAGTGCTAGAAAACTCTCCAGGATCACCTGTCTAAGCCAGCAACTCCAGCTACACATTTTGAAATTGCAGCATTAGAAATGTTTGTCACACACCCAGTGCTGCAGGGAGCAAAGAACAGCAGTGCTGGAACACAACTAATTGTGCCAGGACTCAGACATGACAGTACCTCAGAACAATACACACCCAACTCCTGCAGCTCCCCTCCAGAAGCCTTAGGACATTCACTACTTCTTCCCTCTGTCCTCTCAGCTAATGGAAAACATTTGTCTGATAGATAGTGCTGAAGATTGAAGTGTTCCATTTATCCACGCAACAGATAAAACAGAAACAGCAGTTGCAGAAAGTTCTCTTACAATACCTGAGAGGCATCTCTCTCTACCAGGTAAAGACAGAAGAGGAACTTCAGGGTTATTCAGTTTTCTGCCTCAGAACCAAAGCCTAGGGGTTTAATGTAAACATTTTAAAACTAAGATTTGTATTATTCTACTTAATTTCTCATACTAGCTTTCTGATTCTGATTTCAGTGATAGAGATGTTTTAATTACTGTACTGGGGGAGGAAGGTACAGCAAGGAGGAGGAAATTGTTCGAATTGGCACTAAGCTGCATTTCATAAGATGCATTAAATAAGAAGTTTCAGAGTCATGTTTGAAGCACTTCGCCTTACCTTTCTGTCTCTGGCTTTTTGAACAGTTTTTCCCGCATTAGACACCACCACAAAACTTCCAGAAGCTCCCTTCCCTTTCACCTAGTTAAAAATAAAGCCTGTGTCACCCTTTGGCAAAGTAACAGAGGATAATAACTGTGAAGGAGACTAAGCAACACTTATTAACAGATTCTGAATGAATGCTCATCCTGGTGATTAATTGCGAGGGGCAGAAGTTGGATTTGAATCCACTTCAGTAGACCAGAAGCCATGGCTAGACATAACAAACATACCCTCCTGCCCCGACCAGGAGATCCTAACAACACTGGCATCACAGCTGTAAGCTGCAGGCAACACGCTACTGCAGAAGGGATGTTGCTAGACTCAGGTTGAAGATGCATCGTACAGCAACACAGCAGCAATTTCCCACCATGGAACAGCCACCTCTCCCAGGGCACAAACGACAACAGTGCACTGCGTGTGACTGGCAGAATCATGCAGAAATTCTATCAGTGTCTAAATGAATGGACACAGAGATTGAAGAACCTCCGAAAGGAAGAACATGATCTCCCCATAGGCCTGCTAATGGTTTCCTAAATTCCTGCATGACTCAGTAGCACCACCGGCAGCACCGCTCTGCAGAGTGACCCTTACCTGCCTGATGATCCCCCTCTCCAGCTCCCTTTTCAAGGCCTGCTTTAGAAGATAGCCTCTTCTCTCCAGCTCCAGGGAAGGGTATTTGTGGATGATGTATTTACGTATCGCAACAACTGATGCGCCACTCTTCTGAAAGCACGCCTGCAACAGGATCAAAAGTTGGTAAAGAATATCTAGACTGAAACTACTTTGCTACGGGACCAGAAGAAGAGAGACTGAGCTGATGATGCATACAGGCCAGCACAGGATGACCTTTTCCTACAATGACTCAGGAGTAGAAAATTTGAGTAAGAAAATACATGGCTTTCTCTTTCAGAGTGGCTGAAGAGCAGACAAACAAGAGCAGAACAGCAAGCATGTCAACTGCTCTCCTATTCTGAAGCACTTAAAAGCAATGGAATATACACTATGTGCTATTACAAAAAATAGTTACATTTGGGCAAGCCAGCACTGCCCAACCAGCAAGTCATTAGTAATTCATTATAATGATGGCAGATAGACAGTCATTAACAGATTAATCAGAATAAGTTGTTGATTGTTTGAAGGAGATAAAGGACTGGCATTAGCAAACTAGCAGAACAAACAAACACCAATTTGAAGTCCATAATCTTGACTCTTCAAAGACACTAATTGTCATGTCAGTCAGCCTGTACCACTAGAGTCCTCCAGCCAGGGATCAGAGTGGGACAAAACAGTTGTGTTTTAAACTTTAGAGAGCTGACATACTGTAGAAAATCCCAGCTGTGACTTGATAAAGCCCCCTCTGTTTAAGCAAGTTACCAGACCTAGATGGCTTCAGAAAGCAAAGTACAGGATAAACTTTACTTATGCACAGTATAAGAAAGCACTGAACTCCATTACCTGCCCTGGTAACACTATATTATAACTATAACTAAATATATATCCAGAAATGGCATAGCTTCTCTCAGTCTAACAGATTTGGATGCACGACAGCATGCTTCAGGGGCTCAAAAGGCCATCTTGTAATTAAAGCTGGTGGAGCTCAGGTCTCTGGGAAAGGCCATCTGCATGAACTAAGTCTCAAGGTGAGGACAGCAGAGTTGCAGAGCGACTACAACAGCACAAGTCTCTCCTTACAAGCAGAAGGAAGCATACAGCCAACTAAAACCAACACCCCTCAGAATGCTAGCTTAAAGTACTGCCATCTGCTCTTAATTACAATAAGATGCTGGAAAAGATAAGCATCAAATAGACAGACTAATCAAGGTAAACCAAGTTAACTATGGCTAGGAGACACATCAAATTAAAGGACACCAGTAATGAACCAGTTTACATCATCAGAGCCATTTCTAATATTTTAACCCAGGGAGGGAAACAAATTCAAAACAAAGAAAAGCTCCAGAGCCCCTCCATCATCATCACGTCAGCTCCATGGGTTTCCAGACAGAAGCACACATGCCTCACAGTCAGGTTTCCTGCTAAGCAGCAGCAGTATCACTTGTACCACCAGAAAGCTAAAACCATAAACTGTAGTTCGTGCTTCTGCTTTGTGACAGGCGAACAGAAAAACACTTGACTCCTACTTACCTTAATGGCCTCAGTTAAAATGGCATCCATCTTCGGACGTGAAGTGGCAGCCATCTGAGTTTGTTTCTGTGCCCTAGCCAGCTGGCTAGCAGAAAGAGTCGCCCAAGCAGGAATGGTCTTCTTCACCTTCTTCTCCTTTTCCTTAGACTGATCTTTATCGCTTGGGAAAATGCAAAGCAATATTGAGATGGGAGAATGTAAAACAAGCCAACAAGCACAACAGCAACAAAAAATATGCCTAGAACATTTAACACTGAAAATACTTCTTCCTGTGAAAAGCGGGCACCTCTTTTAGGGACACACCCTATTTTCTCCATCTCTCCCATAATCTTTTTCATCTACAGAACCAGTCTTTCTCCTACCCAAATTCTTAAGTTCAGCACTAAGCAAGCCTTACTCCTTTTTGGTTTCTTCTGAGGACTTGGTTTCCCCCTTCTCTTCATTCTCAGGTTCCTTTGGCTGTTCTGCTTCACTAGGTGCAGCAGCAGGCAGGGTTTCATTCTCTTGTTCTTCTCCAGCAGAAGCAGATTCCTCAGAAGTGGCTTCTGCATCTGGAAGATGTAAAGATGCATCAGCTTACTATTCAAAACTGGCCCCTGCTCTTAGTGAAGGTGGAGGATTTAAAAAAAACAAAAACAAAACGTACTAACAAACCCTGAAAATGATTTCCAACCTGTTTATTTACTCTAATTTTAAGGGATGATTTGAATTTAAGTAAGAAAGTGAACATAGGTACTGAAAGAGCTTCAGTATGGTGCAGTGAACCATCAAATGCCAGAATCACACATCACACAGTATTTTCACAAGAGCTAACTCCCCACCCTTCTCTTAACTCCTGAAGTTACTGTTGCAATCACAATCACTGCCCATCACAATGCCTAGGGGTCAGGAAGGGAGGAAGAAGAAAAAACAAAATCACTATCATGGAAACAGCAGGTTTTCCCCTAGGTTAAGTTTTATGCATTTTAACTAAAAAAAGTGCAAAACCACACAATTCTAGAAGAGATTACTGAAGTTAAGCATAAGCAGCTTTGTTTACGCCAAACACATCTTTAAATACTGCTTTTTCAGCACTGCATGCTGTGGCAACTGAAGTATTTTAACTTCAATCACATTTGTCCAGATCTGGCAAAGCTTTAGGCTGCACATGTATCAGCAAAATCAAATCCAGTCAGAAACCAACTTACCAAGCACATTAACTCAAGCACATCTAGCCAAGAGCAGGCCTGAAGGGACCGGCCTGCCTAATGGATAACATGCAAACAGAATTACAGTCACAGAATTGCTCAGATTGGAAAAGACCTTCGGGACCATCAAGTTCAACCACAACCTGACCAAATATAAACTGCTGCTACCCACTGCTAGGCTAAAGTGATTGCTGTCATGCCTTGGTGTGCAACACCAGTTTTCTGTCTTCAAGGAGAAGCTTAAGCACTGCTGCTCCATTCCTGCACATGACTTTCCTCCCATGAAAGCACTGTGATTAAAATTTAAATGCGTATTAATAGGTATTTTCCTAGGTGACATACACAGTCATCCACCAGTGAGAACAAACTCACTGAAACGTAATGAAAATCATACTGAAACGACACATCCTGAGAAAGCAAGGTGAAGCTGCTGGGTCAGGCACATTAATTAATACCAGTCTTCATTATGTGGTGTGGTAAAATAATTAAACACTTGTGTTTTCCATCCATTAATTCCTCCTTCCGATTCCAAGCCATTTTCTTATCACTACTGAAAGTTCCCAATTTCTACCTTTATCCAGAAGAACGTGCAAGCCTAGAAGACATAATATCTAGCTATATTTTCATATTAGGAGTGTCAAGGCTTTGCCACAGTGTACAAAGCACAAACCAAACTATTCCCCACTGAAAGCTGTACAATATTCCCAGCAGGCCAAGAACAGCCTGTAAAAATGAGGCAAGCATTAGGATTTTAACCACAGCCGTAAGATATTTTTTTGGCAACTTCGGTATCCAAGCCCATGATTGGATACAACACCGTGGCTGGCTACAACAACCCAGCAGAGTTGTTACAGTACCTGCTTTCACCTCTTCGCCACCTTCAGCAGGTTTGCTTTTGGGGGGAGTTTCTCGAGAAGAAGAATTCACGGAGCGGCGGATCGGCATCGTGTCCTCTTCAGCTTTCTACAAAAAGCATTGGTGAGTCAGTACAGATGCTGAGAAGACTCAGAAAACTTTTGAGTTGGGATTCAAGTAAATCAGAGCGGCATACGTAGAACTATTCTAGTTACAATCATATTTTCCAGAATTTTCAAGACAGTAATATCCAGCCCAGCACCTTTGAAGTAGACCAGGAGAGGACAGTTTTGCATTTCATAGTTAGGAAATAAATAACATTTCATTCCACATTAAATGAGATGAGCATTTGGGGATTTTGACAACTGCAGCATCTCAGGGGAAGCAGGGAAGGGGAAAGACAGCACCTAGAGGGTTTACTGGGCTCCTAATGGAGTTCCCTAGAACCAGGAGAGAAAGAGTACGAAGAAATCTTCAGCAGGAGTGGAAGTCAATGACTGATCCAAGGGCAAGCCTGGAGAATGGGTCAGCCCCTACCTCACTTAACTTGTCCGTGTGGATCAGCTGAGTTCCCGTTAAGAGTGGAAGCGCCTTATGATGCACGGGTTCAGCTTCAGACAGATCAGTCGCCATTTAAAATTATTTCTAGCCCCAAGTGCACGTAACACTGTGGAGCCCCAGGTTTTAACCCCAAGGACTTTTTCCTAACGGCTTTCACAGTGCAGTGAGGAGTCAACCTAAAGTACAGAAAAGATGTGGTGTGAAAATTAACAAAACGGAAACATCTACGTGCGCATATCGAACAAACTACAGACTGAAAAGAACACACGGCTTACAGCTCACGGCTAGCGTAACTGACAAGCAACACGGGCACTCAACAGAGATGCTGAGGCATGTACACAAATTTGAGCGCTATGGGCATAGCAGAAATGGCAGGAGTAGGAGCCAGACCTGCAGCTGCTCCATTACACATATCTGAATGAATAATGGTGCTATTTAACAGAATTAATTAAATTAACAGAAGCATTAACAAAGAGCAGTCATTGCACCGTGCTCAAAGCCAAGCAATGAAGAAACTAAACTAACAAGCCATCCCCTTCAGGGAAATGCCCTGATACACTGACACAGCTTCTGTTAGCCTAACGACCAAAACCATCTAACCTGCTAGGCAGAAAATAAAACAGAGACCCTCCCAAATTAAACCCCATGCAACATAAAGAAACGCACGAATCCTTGTATGAGAAAACAACCATCAATACCTTTGACAAAAAAAGTTAAAGCTTTGCAAGACTCTCTTCCAAACATGAGCACAGTCGTGGGCACCAATTATGCTGATCAAGCCTCTCTCCCCCCTTGCTGCCATCCTACCATGCTATCACAGCCTCTCACTGCTGCCCGTGCACCTGCCTCAGCCCCTCTGGAGGAGGGATGCTCCTCCACATGCTGCCAACGCCAGGCCTCACTTTGTCACCCACTTCTCCTCTTTTCACCACCCCCTTTAAAAGCCTCAAAAGCAACACCTCACTTGTAGCAAACCAGGGCTGCACCCGCTCTCCCTGGTCTGGTAGATCAGCATGCCCCTCTTAATGGCCCAACACTCCCAACCACTAATTCTCTCAGTTTCCTTCGCTCAGCAGCAGGGCTCCCCATGGACCAGAGGGATTCTCTCCATGCCAGTTGCTGTCCCAGGCACCCAGCTCATCCACAGACAGCACTGCTGTCACCCCTCAGCTATGGCTGCAGCGCACGTTCAGCAGGAAAAGAAGAGCAGAGGGAAAGGTGTGTTAATTAAGGCAGAAGGCTTTGCAAGGGCGGACAACCAACAGGCAGCAAACTGCTTTCCCCAAATAATCAATCAATCACTGATTAAAACTGATATGTTAGTAAACTTGAATGCTGACCGCACACACGTGTGGCACTGAGAAAGCAAATCACACTGCGTTCCAAAGACAAAATAAATGAGATGAACGGAGCCTTCTGATGAAATGTCAGAACAGAGAAAGGAAAACTAACAGCCAGCTTGAACATATGAACCCAGCAGTTCTTTATTCTGTAGGACTTTCCTTCCTCACCGGCAGAAAGAGGACAGAATGAAGAATTCCACCAGGTTTCAGATGGGAATCAAACGGTTTTTTCTAAGACAGACAGAACAGGAGTTGCATCCAACGCCCCAGCCTCACACACTGGATACTGTGGCATCTTGGGAAGTGTCCCAAGCACTGCTTTTAAAGAACTGGAAAGTATGGTGCATGTTTCACAGTTGTACAAATGTCAGACTGAGAACTGGAAGCAGGAAGAGGCCAAACAACTTTCTGAATTCCTGGACTAGCTGAAATGATGGATTGCATTCAGTCTCAGCTCAAGGAGTGGAAAATCCAGGCAAAGTTGCAAGCAGGTTTTCCATGAACCAATTAGAAAAATATCCCTGCACCAATTTCTTCCTAATCTATCAGCAAGCTGTTAAGAGAACAAAAAAAGCATAAAATACCACTACAAAACCAGAGGTGTTAGGTGAGACACATGCATTTTAGACAGTATTTCAAGAGTGGATTTCCCTCACCACTTAACAGGAACTTCACTCAAGTTAACCCAAGGCACAGCCCGACTGACTCCTCCAATTGCTGCTGGCCGTAAGGTTTTCCAGCTTATCTCAGACCGCGATCAGTCAAGGGAAAACGTTTTGGGATCAGGTCTGGAACGTGGCAAGCTGAGCAGGGCACTGTCTCCTGGCTGGGTACCCAGGCCAGGTGTTCTGAAAGCAAATATGCCACAGAGGAACGAGAAAGCACATCCAACCCTGTGCTGGAAAGGGTGTCCCCTTACCGTGACACAGCGTGCACGCGGCGGCTGACACTCACAGGCATAAGGCAGTAGCGTGGAATACCTGAGCAAGGTGTGCCCGGAAACCAGGTCAGATGGGCAGAATGAACGCACTGGCGTTCTTGCAGATTTGAAGCTGCCCAAGGATGTGAAGTTGACAACCTTACAAGTAGTGCAAGCAAGGACTGTTTATTTCCAAAGAGGCTTAAGAAAGAAAAATAACTGGATTTCAAAACAAAGCTACTGATTAGCATGCAGTTATCTGCTACTTTCTGGTGCTGTCTTGAGCAACTGAGCATTTAAATGTCTCAGAAGCCGTAGGAAAAAAAAAAGCACATGGAAACGTTACTATTTCAGCAAAGCACAAGTGAAAATCCAAAGCAAACATGCAGAAATGTTACCTTCTGAACTGCAAGGCAGCCCACTTCATCAAGACTTCTGGCCCTCTGAAATTCTCAAAGCTCTTCCCTAGAAGTCCAGCTCAGGTGGAAGACACCCTACTGCAAATCCTTCAGCATCTACATCACCATAGGATATACCACCTTTGATAGAAACTTGCTTTACAAAACAGCTCCACTAGAAGTTCTCAGCTGGTTGTCTCTCTCAGCCTGCCTTACACTGCTGTTCCAGTGTTTACTGATCTCGCTTTTGTTTTTGCAACTCAGAGAGCAGCCTGCCGCTCCAATTAAAACAAACCAGCAATCCCAAGTCATGTCGAGCAGCCCAAAAATGTGCAGAGAAATAAAATACCTGACTGCATGCAGAATACGAGTTAGTCCTGCTTCTAATCCTTATCTGGCAACCTGCTTGGAAATTCACTCCTGTTCCCCATCGGCCCTTCAGCACACCGTGCCACTAGAGCTGTGCATGCTCTGCCCCATCCAGAAGCAGCTGCTGCTCCTTGCAGTCGCACGCCGGCTCCATTTGCTGGGAGGCGTCCTACTTAAACACGCTCCTCAGCTAAGCTACAGGGGCTCTGCTCACAGCTCTCCTGTGGGAGATCCCAGGGATCTGTTACAGGTTATCCGAGCCCCACGCTGCTAGCAGCATGATAAACCATCTTGTTTCAATTAAAGAAGAGCACTGGTCCCATGCAAAGATCCAATAGCTCACCACTTGGCAGGCAAGAAACTGTTTGGCTTGACTGGTGTTACAGCTTTTATTTCCATCGACTCCTTCCCTCTAATGTTAAAATCCCAAACACATTAGGGTTTGAGGGAGCACAGAGAAAGCCTTCTGCCTTTCTAGCACCTAAGCATATGCATTTCTACACACAGACATCCAATGGCAAGAGTTTTTGTTTGTTTTAAGTCTGAGGGGATGTTTTCATTTCAGGGTACTGAATTGAGCCCACAGACCCCAACACCTCTAAACAGAAGCTGACTTGTACCTGGCTTATTCTGTTGAGCTCTATACAGCAACACAAAGATTAAACGCTGACATGCTGCATGCACAGGTGCTGCTTCCATTGCAAAAAGCAGCACATTCCTGTAGTGAGATTGATGCTCTGCCTGCCTATCTGGGACCGAGCTCAGCACCTCTCCCTCCGGGATACACAGCAACTCAGAGCCAGCTCAGTTTCAACAGGTGTTTATTAAAATAAAAGGAAAGAGCCATGCCTCACCTCTGCTATTCTCCACCACCACCACCACCACCAACTCAGTATAAAACAAACTAAGTTTCAGATTTTCTCCAACCATCCTTGACCTGTACAGACAGGAAGAGAAGATCGCTTCCCCAGCCTGGATTATCTTCTCTCCTTAAATCCAGAAGAAATTCATCACGTCCAAACACACGCAGACACTGGGAGACTTCAGTTAATGCTACTATCATACCTGAAAACTTGAAAAATTCCAGCTACAAGATTAATACAAAGCAGAGTTCCTGCCTGCACAGCTGCATGAAAACAACCCCTCACTGCACTGATGCTCAGGACTGTGGCGAGGCAACATTTAAAAAAAAAAATTTGGGGTCCACAATCTGGATTCTCCATGCATTCCTGCTTAGAGAGGCAATCAAAGAGCGAAGCAGCCTACATCAGAACATGCAAGGATCAGCTTTCAGTTCACAGCAGGTGTAGCTCACAAATTTACAGCTACTCCAGCATGAAAGCTGCTGCTGAGTTGCATCTAAGATGACAAAACTTCTTAATTCCAGGATCCAACATTGTGAGTGTTGACAAACCATTGACAACCACAAGAAAGTTCAGGCTGTAACATTACACATCAGGATAAAAACCTTTTACAAGCAACATCCTCCATGCTTACACAGTCTACATTTAACACCACCATACAAACCCTCCCGAGCTACAACTTATTCAGCCACCTCTCATTACATGGCATCAGCACTACCTGAGGAAAGCTACAAATTCCTCGTGCTCCATAAAATCTACTCACACCTCATATTAGAGCCCACCAGTGTAAAACCCCTCATGTTCCCTCTAAAGGAAGTCAAAATAGAATCACAGAAAGGCCTGGGTTGAAAAGGACCACAATGATCATCCAGTTTCAAACCCCTGCTATGTGCAGGTCACCAACCAGCAGACCAGGCTGCGCAGGGCCCCATCCAACCTGGCCTTGAATGCCTCCAGGGATGGACGGGGCATCCACAGCCTCTCTGGGCAGCTGTTCCAGCACCTCACCACCCTCTCCATAAAGAACTTAATATAACTTTATACATAAACGTATACATATGTATACTGGAGAGAAAAATAACTCCAGCAGTACAAGCTGAGGGAAGAGCAGCAGTTCCCCCTGCTCTCACCTCCTGCACACACGGTTTAACAACAGAACTTCCGAAGCTCCATCAGAACCGCTGCTAGCCAAGCGTTCTTTAAAGACGCTAAAAGCACTATTTACAGTAAAAACAAACAAAAGAAACCACGAGCCCGAACGACCAGCGAGCGGCCAAGACCCGATAAGGGCTCATTAACTCAGAGATCCCTCGGCGGCCGACGGGGACTGCCGAAATACCGGGCAGACCCAGCTGTCAGCCCGCAAACGGAGCGAACGCACCCGGCGCCAACCAGCCCCATCCTCCAGCACACACCGCGACTGCGGGAACGGCCGCAAAACGGGCGTAGAGGGCTGGCGGAGGGCCGCGGGGAAGCAGCGAGGGGAGCCGGGGGAGCCGCCTCGCCCCGCACCGGCCGCACTCCGGTCAGGGACACCAAGCTCGGCCTGCGGAGGGCAAAGCACGGCCCGCAGCGGCGCCGGGACCCGCGGCTCCCTTCGGGCGGCGACTGAGCGAAGGAAAACAAACGGAACGGCGGGGAAAGCGAGCCGGCGGCGCTCGGGGCCCAGCCGAGGCCTGCGCGGACGCCGGGCCACGCCACGACACCCCCCCGCCGCGAGGCCTATCGCGACACGGCGCGGAGCCGAGGACGGTTCCGGCGGGCCGCCTCCGCGCCCCGCGGCCGAGTGGGCCGCCCCCCCTCCCGCCATGCGGCGCCGGGCGGGGTCGGCCCTCACTCACCAGCGGGCCCGGCGGACACAAAGCGGCCCTCTAATGGCGGCGGCGGGGGAACCGGCGGGGGAGGGGCGGGGGGGGGGCCGGGGCAAAGGGGCGGGGGCGGGGCGGAGGGGGCGGGGCCGCGCCGGGCGGCGGGCGGGGCCTACCGGAGCCGCCAGCCAATGAGGGCATTTTTCGAACGCCGGGCGCTCTCCCCCTTTCCATCCCTCCGCTGTGGATGTGCGCGTGCGCGATGCCTTCCCGCCCAACGTTGCGTTGAGGCGTTTCCCGCCACGGCCTCCTGGGAGTGCTGAAGGGCCTCGCGCTCGTCCCGCGGCCTCACCCCCTCAGCCCATATTTTCTTTCTCGTGCACCTTCTGGTTGCCCTTTCCCGGCTTTTTTTTTTTTTTTTTTTTCTTTCTTTCTTTCTCTGCTTCTTTTGTTTGTTTGTTTGTGGGTTTGTTTTTCCCCGGCCTTTCTGCTTTCCCTTCACTGGAGTTCAGGGTGCCTCCGTTCCCACCTACCTCACAGCTCTGTGCACAGCTGCCAGGCCGCAGCATCTCCCCAGCGCCTTACAGTGTGTCACAAAGCCATTCCTCTCATCCAGTTGGTTCCTCAGCTATGTTTCCTACCCCAGCCCCCGTCGGCAGCAGTGTGACAGAGGGAAGGCATTCAGGCCTTCATTTGGGCACCAGCACCCATCAGCCACACCACGAGCACTACTAAGAGGCACTTAAACTATCCACAGAGCAATGCAAGTGTTTGGTTTTCACACTGCGACTGTTTTTTGTCTCAGTTTTTTCCACCTTTCTCGCCTCAAATGGCTGCTACACCTGAGAGCGTCTCTTCCCAAAGTCGGCTGCTGTGACCAAGGTCATATTCTCCACCCAGCCCTTCTCTGTGGTGTTCCGCTTTCTCCTTTGTCTCCTGCACTGAACAGCCATAGCCAGATGGTTCCACTTTGCCAGACATTCCTTTGTTTCTTGTGAGTGTGGAATAACCGCAGCACAGCTGCACAGCAATGTGTTCTTTGGACTTTTCCCCCAAGTGGTGCCTCTCTGGCAGGAGGGGGGGATTAGGAGGAGAGGGAGCAAGAGGAAACGTGCTGCTTTGCTGCAGACTTTTAGACACTATAAAGGAAAAGATGAAATCACCCCAGCTGCCCTCCCCTTGCTCACTGCAAGCCTTTGTGCAATACTCCAGCACCTGCGCTTGCCGAGCTACAGAGCTGCACTGAGACATAAGCAGAAGAGGAGAAAGGGTTTTGTTGTCTTTCTCTGTCTCTCTTTCTCTCTCTCTTTTTTTAATATCTCTAAATCCTCCCCAGAGGGGAGCTGTGGGCCCTGCGCATTCCTTACAGCCACATGCCTGCCTGACCACAGCGGGCTGGGAAGCCTGCAAAAATACGGTGCCTGGGCAAGGCAGCTGCATCCCACAGAGGGTGCACGGCAGTTACACCCAGGGGGGTGGGGACTGCGGGCAAGGCTCGGGTACGGATTGGTCAAAAGTTAGAGAGGCGGTAGAAGAAAAAACAGCAGAGAGAAAGGGAAGTGATGTAACTTACAGGCGTTCGGATGATAACGTCCGGCCAGCACTGTCCACCCTGATCGCGCCTGAAGGAGTAGGTGGCGTGTGGCCGGCGCTGTCTGCTCAGGTTGCACCCGTAGGAGAAAGACAAAATGACGAGAGTCTCCGGACGCACTCCTTACCACAGCATTCAGACCCACTGATTCGACCCACATATCCTTTTACAAGATTGAGTGCCTATGCAACCAATCAGAAGCCTCTACAACAGTCAGTGCATGATCAAAGGGAGATGAGTCTGAGGGGAGGGTTGCGGAGCCCGCAGCTTCCAGCTGTGACTGAACAGGATAGCGAAAGGAGAGAGGTGAATTTGCATTTAGAGGAGAGATGCACTAACAGATTGTGGGAAGTTTAGATCTAGCCTGATAGAGGAAGGAAAAGTACTGGAGATCTTCCTGGTAGTAGAGAACGGTAACAGAATCCCAGAAGGGGTACCCCTCGATCTGAAAGACATCACACACCTGATAGATTGTGCAGAGAAACAGGGATTGAAATCACTCCTTGCTCTAAATGCATTAGAAGTCCTGACAGCACCAGGTCTTCTCTTTCCTCATGATGTAACGAATCTGATGTGCATGGTTTTTAAGCCAGTGCAGTATACATTGTGGGCATCAGAATGGGTTCCCTTCAGGGAAAGGTGGCCAGATTGAGGCCTGGAGAACAAGCAATTCCACACAGCTGGCTTGTGAGAGCAATGCTTTCAAGGCTTGAGACATCTGCCTTGATATTGAATAAAATGTTTGTCATTTGGAGGTACATTCCAACAGGTACCTGAGGCAAAGTTGGCATATATTGGGAAAATAACCTGGTTATGTTTGTATAAGGATCCTTTGTAATTTCATACTCATAGATAGTGCCACTAGAGCTATCAGCAATCACTCCAATCAGTAATCTCTAATCTCTCTGTCTATGATTTTACCAGTACTGTAGGATGTGGCTTTAATTGTTTAGCGTCGGTAACATCACATCAGTTATTGCAGGCACAGCATGCTTCACTGTCAGAACTGCGCATGATCTTCATGCATCTCTTCATATAGGTGCCAAGGCTTTGGCACGGGCCTGTTCTATTCCCTTGCTGACAGTTCGTAATGTAGTTCAGGCATGTCCATATTGCAATTCTGCCCCAACTATTGGTGCAGGTGTTAACCCCCGTGGCTTAAAGCCACTGCAGATCTGGCAGATGGATTTTACATGGGAACGCCGTATGGCCCCTGTTGTATTTGGCGCTTGCGCCATCTTCAGGTTGTAACGCGTTAGGACCTCCCCCTCCATATATAAGCACGTGTTCGTTCCATTAAAGCGCCATTTTGCTGTTCACCATATTGGTGTCACCTCAGTAATTGGCCAAGCTGCTGTCTCCCAGGAAAAACGAACAGGTGAAGGTTACAACAGATGGTGACCCCGACGTGATTTCTGGGGGTAAGTCAGCTGTTCTGCCAGCGGCGCAGGATCCCATTGCGGAGCGGGTATGTTATAAAACCCGCGGAGTAGTGGAAGCCCGGGGACGGGGAGGAGTGCGCATTAGTCCTTGTCAGGCGGGAGGCTCGGGAAAAAGAGCCACGATCCCCCGAGAAGCTCGGGGAAGTGCCCGGTGAAGGCTAGACTCGCGCTTAGCCTGGGGCGATGGAAGCCGTTATCAAGGTGATTCTTCGCGCATGTAAAACCTATTGCGCAAGAAGTGTTCCTTCTAAGAAGGAGGTTGCGGTGGTTCTTTTGCTGCTGGAGGGGGAGGGCTTATTGGCATCTCCCTCTGACTTATATGATCCCGCTAATTGGGATGGGTTCACTGCCGCGCTCTCTAAGAGGGCAATGACAATGGCAGAGGTGGTTGCCGAGCCGCTCTCCATCATATTTGAGAAGTCGTGGCTGTCAGGTGAGGTCCCGGACGACTGGAGGAAGGGTCACGTCACTCCCATATACAAGAAGGGGAGCAGGGAGGACCCGGGGAACTACAGGCCGGTGAGTCTCACCTCCGTGCCTGGGAAGATGATGGAACAGATCCTCCTGGACAACATGCTTGGTCACATAAAGAACGAGCATGTGATCCGAGACAGCCAGCACGGCTTCACCAAAGGAAGGTCATGCCTAACTAATCTTGTGGCCTTCTATGATGGAGTGACGGCATTGGTGGACGAAGGGAAGGCGACCGATGTCATTTACCTGGACCTGAGCAAGGCCTTTGACATGGTCCCCCACCACATCCTCATCTCCGAATTGGAGGGAAGTGGATTTGATGGGTGGACGACCCGATGGATGAGCAATTGGTTGAAAGGCCGCAGACAGAGGGTGGTGGTCAATGGCTCTATGTCCAGGTGGAGGCCGGTAACAAGTGGTGTCCCCCAAGGGTCTGTCTTGGGACCGGTGCTCTTTAACATCTTTATTAATGACATCGATGAGGGAATTGAGTGCACCCTCAGCAAGTTTGCTGATGACACCAAGCTGAGTGGTGCGGTTGATACGGTGGAAGGAAGGGATGCCATTCAGAGGGACCTCGACAGGCTGGAGGGCTGGGCTCAGGTGAACCTAATGAGGTTCAACACGGCAAAGTGCAAGGTTTTGCATTTGGGCCGGAAGAACCCCAGGCACCTGTACAGGCTGGGAGGAGTGGGCCTGGAGAGCAGCTCGGCAGAAAAGGACCTGGGGGTCCTGATGGACGAGAGACTGAACATGAGCCAGCAGTGCGCTCTGGCAACTCGAAAGGCAAATGGGATCCTGGGCTCCATCAGGAGAGGGGTGGCCAGCAGGGACAGGGAGGTGATTGTCCCTCTCTACTCGGCTCTTGTGAGGTCCCATCTGGAGTACTGTGTCCAGGTGTGGAGCCCTTAGTACAAGAAAGACATTGAGATTTTGGAAAGGGTCCAGAGGAGGGCGACTAAGATGATCAGGGGGCTGGAGCACCTCCCCTGTGAGGACAGGCTGAGGGAGTTGGGCTTGTTCAGCCTGGAGAAGAGAAGGCTGCGGGGTGACCTCATTGCAGCCTATCAATACCTGAAGGGAACCTACACCCAGGAGGGGAGTAAACTCTTCAAAAGGGCTGACAACAGCAGGACTAGGGGAAATGGTTTTAAGTTGAAGGAGGGAAGATTTAGGTTGGATGTTAGGGGGAAGTTCTTTACTAGGAGAGTGGTTAGGCCCTGCAACGGGCTGCCCAGGGAGGTTGTGGATGCCCCGTCCTTGGCCGTGTTTAAGGCCAGGTTGGACGGGGTCCTGGGCAACCTGATCTGAATGTGTATGTTTGGTGGCCCTGCTAGGCAGGGGGGTTGGAACTACATGATCCTTGGGGTCCCTTCCAACCCGGGTGATTCTGTGATTCTGTGATTCTGTGATTCTGTGACTACCCAAAAGGCGGCAGAGTTCAAGGTGTGGGGATTGATTTTGGGGGCATTTAAGATGGCGAGGGAGGAGAAAATGGCGAGTGATCGAGCTAGGGAGCTGTTAGGGCTGGGGACGGGGGGGGGGGGGGACGGGGGGGGGGGGGGGGAGATCTCCCCTGCAGGTTTGCTGGAGGGCAAGTCGGGGCCGGTCCCCGCAGCCCCGCCCGAGGCGGCGGCTTCGACACCAAGAAGGGAGGAAGTTCGGCAGGGATCATCGGACCGCAGGGACGGAGAGGCTCCATCCCCGCCTCCTTATCCAGCTCAGGGTTTATATCCTTCGTTGAAACCCTTCAGGGATGAGGGGGGAGGGGGGAGGGGGAAGTGCGGAGGAATGTAGCATAGCCTGTTTAATACCTGTTAAGAGGGCAGTGGGGGAGGGCGAGCTGGCCAGAGAGGGTACGGCGCGGCTGGTGAAATGTGAGAGCGGGGGCGGTGCTTCCTTGCTGCCTGACTCTGTTTGTCGCCGCGGCCGCTCCCAAAAGGGGCTGGAATGTTCCACTCCGTCTTGTGAAGGATGTGGGTGTGGCGTCCCGGTGCGAGCAGCCTCGGGATTCACCCAGGGAGGGCGGGATCCTGCAGTGACTGCCTCATGGGCCCCACCTACACTCACTGGGCTAGGGCGAGGGAGGATTTACGAAAGGCAGATCCGACAGCTACGGCATTTGCCCTCCCTGTAGTAGTGAAAACAGGGGGTCCAGCTTGGACCCCTCTGGACTCCAAGGCAATTACTCGCCTTGCAGATTTGGTTAAAAGTAAAGGTCTGCGCTCTCCTGTGACCATGTCGGCAGTAGAAGCTCTTATGGCTTCTAGCCTCCTGCCGTATGATGTGGTCAATCTTATGCGTGTCATCCTTGAACCTGTACAATACACCCTGTGGTATGATGAGTGGAATAGGCTGCTTCAGGTTGTGGTGGCCACTGCCACTCATGACCACCGCCATCCAGCGAATGGCCAGGGCCGGAATGACAGGACTAATCTTGCGTGTCTCCAGGGCCTAGCGGAGGGTATGGTAGGGTCCCCAGAGGGCCAAGCGACAGCACTTAGAGCAGGGGAGTTGGCAGCCCTTACAACCGCAGCTCTTCAGGCCTTGCGAACGGTGGCTAGGGTCGCAGAGCCTGTGTTTCCATGGACAGATATCAAACAGGGGCCCTCTGAGTCATTTTCCGACTTTGCGAATCGTTTGATTCGCGCGGTGGAAGGATCCGACCTCCCCAAGGAGGTTCAACCTCTGGTCGTCATAGATTGCCTTAAACAAAAATCGCTGCTGGATGTTCAGCAAATTATCAGGGCAGCACCAGGGACCTTGAATACCCCAGGAGAACTCATCAAGTATGTATTAGATCACCAGAAGGTTGCACCTCTAACCAATGAGGGTTTAGTGACAGCCATGCAAGGGATGGCTGCTTCGGTTAGCTCGGCGGTTAGGACAGCGGTGATGGCAGCTGCTCGGGTTGGGGAAGAAAAGGATAAAGGCCCTTGTTTTAAATGTGGACAGCGCGGTCACTTTAAAACACAGTGTCCTAAGAGAGTGGGCCAGGAGGGGTTGCAGAGTCAGAAGAAGAGGTGTCAACTGTGCGACAGGCCCGGACATGTTGCGCACCAATGTCAAAAGTTCAAGGTTATGCCGCAGGGAAACAGGAGAGGGAGGGTGCCAATGGCCCAGGGCTCCTTCCCGTTTCCCTGAACTGGGCCGCAGATGCTACGCCTACAGCTGCATTAGCCATGGACTTAGGCGAGCGGCCATTAACTAAGGTCATGATGACATTTGATTTGGAGCTCCCAGTATCGGGGCCCCGAACGGTGTTTTTTACAGCTTTATTGGACTCTGGTGCGGACATTACTGTTATTGCGGAAAACGATTGGCCTCGGCAGTGGCCGGCGACTCTTACATGGAAAAAGCTTGCCGGGGTGGGGGGTGAGGTACCTACCAAAGTGGCTGATGCAGGAGTGGAGCTTTCAATCATAGGCAGAGATGGCTCTATAGAGAAGACTGTTTTCATTACCCCTACCCTAGCCCCGATTCCAGGATCTATACTGGGCAGAGACATCCTTCTTGAGCTGGGAGTGAAATTGACAAATTTATAATAAGGGCCACTGTCCATCATTTAGCACTGCAACACGCAATTCCGTTACGGTGGAAACGGGATGTATCTCCCATTTGGGTGGATCAGTGGCCCCTTCCAGCTGATAAATTGGCAGCGCTTATACAGCTTGTTTCGCGAGAGCTTATGGCAGGCCATGTAGAACTGTCACTTAGTAATTGGAATACACCCGTTTTTGTTATCCAAAAGGCTTCCGGGTCATTTCGGTTGCTGCATGACCTTCGAGCGGTTAATGCGCAGCTAATTCCCTTTCGTCCGGTTCAGCAGGGAGGACCTCTACTCTCAGCTATCCCGGAGAAATGGCCCTTGATGGTCATTGACCTTAAAGACTGTTTCTTTTCTATTCCCCTGGCAGAGCAGGACAGACAGGCTTTTGCATTTACGGTCCCGGTTGTGAATAACCGGGGACCCACCCAAAGGTATCAGTGGAAGGTTGTTCCACAAGGTATGACCTGCTCGCCTGTGATTTGCCAACTCGTAGTGGGCAAAGTCATAAAGCCAGTTAGACGGTCATTATTGGACTGTCAAATTGCACATTACATGGATGACCTATTGCTTGCTGCACTGACTGATGCTCAGTTGCGGACATTGGAGAAGAATGTAGTTACCACGCTCACTACTGCTGGGTTTGTTATCTCACAGGAAAAGATTCAAAGAGAACCAGGAATTGAGTTCCTAGGATATAAGTTCGGGTCCGCGACGGTAATCCCAGAGGGATTGGAGATCAAGCCCCATGTTACCACCTTGTGGGATGTTCAAAAATTAGTGGGGGCTATGCAATGGGTAAGAAATGCAGTAGGCATTCCCCCACGGCTCATGAAGCCCTTTTATGACCAATTGAAGGGGTCAAACCCACATGAGGAAAGGGAATGGACCCCGGAGATGAATTCAGCTTGGCAAGAGATATTGACAGTTTGTTCTACAAATGCGCTTGCAAGGTGGAATCCAGATCAGCCACTGGAAGGCGCAGTAACCAGATGCCAACAGGGATCGGCAGCTGTGATAGGACATACCCTTAGCTCCCGCCCGCGTCCATTGTGTTGGCTGTTCTCCGCCCAGCCGGTGAGGTCGTTTACTCCGTGGTTGGAGCAATTGTCCTCTCTGCTCCGAAAGGCTCGCCTCACCGCAGTAAGGGCTTTTGCAAAGGACCTGGATATTGTGTACCTACCGGGGGCCTTTCGAAATGCTCAGCCTTTGCCGGATGAGATCTCCTTGGCGGTGCATGATTTCAGTGGTAAGCTTAGTTACACTGATGTACTGCCAATTTTCCATCTGGCGAAACCTCTTCAGATATCCCTACGGCACAGAGTGTTGACACCCCCATAGATGGCCCGACAATATTCACTGATGCCTCTTCGGCGACTGGCCAGGGAGTAGCTGTTTGGCAAGTTCTGGGTGGCAAGTGGGAGTCTAAGTTGATAACTGATGGCTCAGTGAGCGTTCAGATGCTGGAAGCCAGAGCGGTGGCAGTGGCATTATGCATCTGGCCCCAGACTCCCTGTAACATCGTTACTGATTCGGCATTCGTAGCTAGGTTGCTATTACGCATGGGAAAGGAGGGACAGCCGAATACGACAACTGCAGCTTTGTTGGAGGATGCTTTGGTGGCCAGATCTGCGCCTGTCGCCATCCTCCATGTCCGTAGCCATTCTGATGTTCCAGGGTTTTTCACTATGGGGAATGATACAGCGGATCGTTTAGCGGGGGGCCAAGTATTTACTTTGCGGGAAGCTCGTGATCTTCATTCTGCATTACATATAGGGGCTAGAGCGTTAGCTCGGACTTGCTCCATTCCTGTCACTGTTGCTAGGGAAGTTGTGCAAACTTGCCCGCACTGCAATTCTGCACCAGCGCTCGGGGCAGGGATTAATCCCCGTGGTCTCGCTCCATTGGATGTCTGGCAGACAGATTTTATGATGGAACCACAAATGGCCCCACGAGCATGGCTTGCTATAGCAATTGATACATCCTCTACCGTCATCGTTGCTACACAACATGGGCGCACTAGCTCTGCGGCGGCTCAGCATCATTGGGCCACGGCCATCGCGGTCTTGGGAATGCCGCACCACATAAAAACAGATAATGGCTCTTGCTTTGTTTCGCGGTCGTCTAAAGAGTGGCTGGCCCGCTGGAACATCACACATAGTACAGGAATCCCGGGTAATTCGCAAGGTCAAGCCATTGTAGAAAGGGCTAACCGCCTCCTCAAAGAAAAGATTCGTGTCCTTGGGGAGGGGGAGGGATATACAGGGAAGATCCCAATATCACTTCAAGGAGAAATCTTGGCTCGTGCATTGTATGAGTTAAATCATTTTGAGCGCGGGGAAAGCACAAGGACCCCTATACAGAAACATTGGCAGCCGAAAATTATCGAGGAGGGCCCACCAGTTAAGGTTAAAATGGAAAATGGTTCTTGGGAAGCGGGGTGGTCCATATTGGTATGGGGCAGAGGTTACGCGGCAATAAAAAACAAAGAAACGGGGGACATTCGATGGGTACCCTCAAGGAAGATCAAACCGGAGGTTGGTGATGTTAAAGTTACTGAGGTAATAATCAAGAATTGAGTATCTTGTTACAGGCTATGTTGATCGGGCACTCGAAGGACCCGGAACCAAAGGACACCCACATGAAGGAAAAGGACCTGGAAAAGGGACCCTTGCTGTCAACGAGAATTACTGTGCTAATGTCGTTGTGCCTCTTTTGTCTGTGTTGGTCGCCGGTGGGAAGTACTCACTTGATCCAGCAGCCTGGGAATTTGTGGGTTACTTGGGCTCGCCAAACAGGGAGGACGGATTTCTGCCTAAGCATGCAATCGGCCACTTCACCATTCCGCACGTGCCTTATAGGGGTACCTTTGAATTTTTCTACTGATAGGTTGTTATATTTCTGGGATTAATGTTGTGTTTGCCATGTATCTTTCGATGTTTGCGAGGTTGTATACAACGAATGACTGAGAAAATGATCTACACGCAATTGGAATATTGTAGGATGCAGGATAAATTCTAAGATATATGTTGTTCAGGTTTAGCATATTGCGTATTGTAATGGGGCAAGGCTTCTCTTGGCATGGGGAGGGGGAAATGTTGTATTAGGCGCTTGCGCCATCTTCGGGTTGTAACGCGTTAGGACCTCCCCCTCCATATATAAGCACGTGTTCGTTCCATTAAAGCGCCATTTTGCTGTTCACCATATTGGTGTCACCTTGGTAATTGGCCAAGCTGCGGTCTCCCAGGAAAAACGAACGGGTGAAGGTTACAACAGGCCCCTTGTCCATGGCTCGCCGTTACTGTAGATACAGCTTCTTCTATGATATCAGTCACTCAACATGCAAAGTGCAATTCGACCGCAGCACAGAGTCATTGGGCCACTGCAATAGCCGCTATGGGGTTGCCCAGTCAGATAAAAACAGATAATGGGTCTTGCTTCATCTCAAAATCGACCCAGGAATGGCTAATAGCTTGGGGGATATCTCATTCCAGAGTAATCCCTGGCAACTCTCAGGGACAAGCAATTGTAGAACTTGCCAATCGCCACCTCAAGGAAAAGTTACACGTCCTAGGGGAGGGGCCGGGTCGGGCCGGGGGCGGCGATGGCGCCGCGGCTGCAGTTGGAGAAGGCGGCCTGGCGCTGGACTGAGGCGGTGCCGCCCGAGGCGGTGACGCAGGAGCACATCGAAGCGGCCTACCGCGTCAGGCTGGAGCCCTGCCAGCGCAGCGCCTGCCGGAGGAACTGCCGGGGGAACCCTAACTGCCTGGTGGGCATCGGGGAGCACATCTGGCTGGGCGAGATTGATGAGAACAGCTTCCACAACATCGATGATCCCAACTGCGAGCGCCGCAAGAAGAATGCATTTGTGGGCTTAACGAACCTCGGCGCCACGTGCTATGTGAACACTTTCTTGCAGTTGTGGTTTCTTAATCTGGAGCTCCGGCAAGCCCTCTACTTGTGTTCCAGCAATGAGCACACAGTCAGAGAGAGCATCCCCAGAGACAAAGACTATGAGCCTCAGACCATTTGTGAGCATCTTCAGTACTTGTTTGCCTTGCTGCAGAACAGCAGAAGGCGATACATCGATCCCTCTAGGTTTGTCAAAGTGCTGGGCTTGGATACAGGCCAGCAGCAGGATGCCCAGGAATTTTCCAAGCTGTTCATGTCACTGCTGGAAGATACTTTATCCAAACAAAAAAATCCAGACGTTCGAAACATTGTTCAGAAACAGTTTTGTGGGGAGTACGTCTATGTCACGTTCTGCAACCAGTGTGGCAGGGAATCCAAACTCGTGTCTAAGTTTTATGAGCTGGAGTTAAACATCCAAGGACACAAGCAGCTGACAGACTGCATAACAGAGTTTCTCAAGGAAGAAAAATTAGAAGGGGACAATCGTTATTTTTGTGAAACGTGTCAGAGTAAGCAGAATGCCACAAGGAAGATCAGGCTGCTAAGACTTCCATGCACACTCAACCTGCAGCTGATGCGTTTCGTGTTTGACAGACAAACTGGCCATAAGAAAAAGCTGAACACCTACATTGGCTTCTCTGAGCTGCTCGACATGGAGCCTTTTATGGAACAAAAAAATGGTGTTTATGTATACGAACTGAGTGCTGTTCTCATACACCGAGGTGTGAGTGCATACTCAGGGCACTACATCGCCCACGTGAAGGACCCAAGGAAATGGCCAGAAGTTATACCAGAAGAGCTTTAGGTTGGATATTAGGATATTGTCAGAGTAAGCAGAATTCCAAATGCCGTGCACCCTCTGTGGGATGCAGCTGCCTTGCCCAGGCACCGTATTTTTGCAGGCTTCCCAGCCCGCTGTGGTCAGGCAGGCATGTGGCTGTAAGGAATGCGCAGGGCCCACAGCTCCCCTCTGGGGAGGATTTAGAGATATTAAAAAAAGAGAGAGAGAAAGAGAGACAGAGAAAGACAACAAAACCCTTTCTCCTCTTCTGCTTATGTCTCAGTGCAGCTCTGTAGCTCGGCAAGCGCAGGTGCTGGAGTATTGCACAAAGGCTTGCAGTGAGCAAGGGGAGGGCAGCTGGGGTGATTTCATCTTTTCCTTTATAGTGTCTAAAAGTCTGCAGCAAAGCAGCACGTTTCCTCTTGCTCCCTCTCCTCCTAATCCCCCCCTCCTGCCAGAGAGGCACCACTTGGGGGAAAAGTCCAAAGAACACATTGCTGTGCAGCTGTGCTGCGGTTATTCCACACTCACAAGAAACAAAGGAATGTCTGGCAAAGTGGAACCATCTGGCTATGGCTGTTCAGTGCAGGAGACAAAGGAGAAAGCGGAACACCACAGAGAAGGGCTGGGTGGAGAATATGACCTTGGTCACAGCAGCCGACTTTGGGAAGAGACGCTCTCAGGTGTAGCAGCCATTTGAGGCGAGAAAGGTGGAAAAAACTGAGACAAAAAACAGTCGCAGTGTGAAAACCAAACACTTGCATTGCTCTGTGGATAGTTTAAGTGCCTCTTAGTAGTGCTCGTGGTGTGGCTGATGGGTGCTGGTGCCCAAATGAAGGCCTGAATGCCTTCCCTCTGTCACACTGCTGCCGACGGGGGCTGGGGTAGGAAACATAGCTGAGGAACCAACTGGATGAGAGGAATGGCTTTGTGACACACTGTAAGGCGCTGGGGAGATGCTGCGGCCTGGCAGCTGTGCACAGAGCTGTGAGGTAGGTGGGAACGGAGGCACCCTGAACTCCAGTGAAGGGAAAGCAGAAAGGCCGGGGAAAAACAAACCCACAAACAAACAAACAAAAGAAGCAGAGAAAGAAAGAAAGAAAAAAAAAAAAAAAAAAAAAGCCGGGAAAGGGCAACCAGAAGGTGCACGAGAAAGAAAAAATGGGCTGAGGGGGTGAGGCCGCGGGACGAGCGCGAGGCCCTTCAGCACTCCCAGGAGGCCGTGGCGGGAAACGCCTCAACGCAACGTTGGGCGGGAAGGCATCGCGCACGCGCACATCCACAGCGGAGGGATGGAAAGGGGGAGAGCGCCCGGCGTTCGAAAAATGCCCTCATTGGCTGGCGGCTCCGGTAGGCCCCGCCCGCCGCCCGGCGCGGCCCCGCCCCCTCCGCCCCGCCCCCGCCCCTTTGCCCCGGCCCCCCCCCGCCCCTCCCCCGCCGGTTCCCCCGCCGCCGCCATTAGAGGGCCGCTTTGTGTCCGCCGGGCCCGCTGGTGAGTGAGGGCCGACCCCGCCCGGCGCAACAACGGCACTGCTCAATCTCCTCTCCACCCCACTTTCTGGGTGGGCTGATGTCGTTTCCCCCCTCCCTCTCCCATTCATATAGTGTATCACACTGAGAAGAGTGAAGCTTTGGGAACCAGGGTGACCTTGCACACATTGGTGAGGATGCACAGGAGGAAGGAAGCTGTGCAGGACAGAGAAATTGCCATCAAACTGATTGTACACAGCACTGTCATCATCATCAAATACTTTTAATAAGTGCTAAGCACTTTCAGTCCCTTTTCTAGCCCTCCCAGGTGCAATGCAATGTATGAATCCCAGCTGGTTCATGGATTTTTTTTTTCTTTTAAATCATCCAATTTGATTGCAGCCCTAAAGCTTCTACAAATTTGCCTGGAGCTTTGGGTTTTGACTGTGCAGTTCAGCCTGCAGTTTAAACTGGGACATTTAGCTATTGCTACTGTTTAGATGAGTTCCATAAAATTTGCATGTCGAGTGATTTACCATTTCCACCCCATATCCTTTAGAGACTTTCCAGACCAATGCCACATGTTCTTTTTTGGCTGGAAACATGAAACCCACTGTACTTCTGGTCTCAGTACCTCCATTCCAGGGGTCACAAGCCGTTTTGTTTTCTTACCACACACCAACTAATGTTTTCCCCATTTTACCACAATTTTTACTTATGGATAAATATATTTTTTAATTTAACGAACACATCACTCATGTTGTTGAACTGCTACTGCCTCACACAGAACAAAACAAGATTATCACTACCCATGTCACGGTGTCCTCTGTATACGCTGGAATCAGCTTCTGCTGCTATGTTCACAGTCCTGCTGGCTAAGCGTCACCAAATTCTGTTTTAACATTGGCCTGCAGCTTCAAACTTGATTATATTTAGGCCTTGCCTCTGGTATCCTTACCCCACTTCAGCAAATTTGTTTCCACTTTTTTACCTCAACTTTCACATTTGTTTTGTAAAATCTTTCCAAAATGTTTGGCCTACAGCCAGCCTGGCTCAGGGAGAACGTGAGTCTTTTCCATTTCATTCCACATCAGGAGCACAGCAGGCTGGGGAACTCCTTCCCATTGCTTCATTCTTTCATCCCTCAAGCTCTGCGTTCTTCTGCTTCTTCAGCTTCTTGTGCTTTGAAAAACAAATCAAAGATTCCCCGAGAAGCCTTCCCCAAATTGGGTAGCACATGTTTACTGATTCTTCCCTTTAAACCTGTTTCTCCCTGAATGTGTATCTGAGGAAGGTAATTTGGGGTTTGATGTAACCTTGGGGCTAAACATGCTGTAACAGAACCAGCCTGTTGTTGCTGGCAGCCTGATTGCGCTGTTTGATGGGAGTCAGGCTGTGCCATTTGAAGTGTATGGCACAGCTGCTAATTTTGCAGTGAACGTTCCAGGGAAGCTCACAGAGGGCTTGAGCAGGACCCTTGCTTTTCTGCCTTGTGGTTCCTGTTCAGCAGGCGGTGTGCCTGGCTGTGAAGGGAGAGCCTGGCTCATGTTTTCAGCTTAACACAGATAACAGGGAATGGTGTTGAGTATAACTATCCCAAAACCATCACAAACTCAAAGCGTTTAATTAATGTGGGTCTCACATCGATATGTGAGAGACTACCTGGGCTGAATGAAGCCCCTCTGCAGCATGCAGAAGTACGAGGTGAGGAAGGACTCTGCTTTATGAAACACAGGCCCTGCACAGCACACACTCAGTTTCTGACTTTGGAAGAACTGATGTGATGTTCTTTAGCCACAGCTTTGCACTTTGTTGCCATTCTGGGCATGTATGGCTACTTTACCGACTGCACATCTGTAATGGTTGCCAGAACAACTGAGAATCTCTTCTAACGTACTGTGTTTGCTGCAACTGTGCAAAAATCACTCAATTTCTGCTTTCAAAAAAATGTACATTCTCTGACACTTTGTGGCCCTCCCAACACTACCTTTGATCTCTTTATTCTTTATCAACCTCCAGTAAGTTTTTCTCCATACTTTTCCAGCAGACTGTTCCACATTCCACTCCCAGCTGATTTGTTGCCATCCCTCTAAGAGCAACCCATTAGGGATCCCAGCTAGCTCTTCTTTTCAAACCCTTTCCAGTTTTCCAACTGATATTCTGCTCATCTGCTTACTTTCAAACTTGCCTGCTCATTTTTGCATTAGTTCCTAAGAAATGAATAAAAGCATGTTTAAAAATACCAAAGTTTTATCTCTTCTGGAGCCATCACGGGTTTTTACGTATGGCAGAAATGTACCTGCCATTGGAACTGACAGAAATTTTGACCGTAAAGAAAGGGCCTTGCAGAAAAAATGCTGTGGGCTCAGTTGCCTCCACAGGCTGCTGCTCTTCTAGAGATGCCCCAGTCTGAAAGGGATCCTTATGGCGGATGAGGCAGATATGGTCATCGCTGGGAAACCAGTGGCTGGAAGTTGTGATTCTTCCATCACACTTCTGGCATTACAGTAGAGATTTATTTTACCCCAAGCTGGCAAGAGGAAACAGCGGCTCCCCCAAGCCAAAGACAGTTTGAAGCTGACCAGCTTGGCATTTCATAGTAGGTCGACACACCTCTCCCAAAGCTGTGTTCCCATGGTTAGTACCTGGCAGTGGGAACGCTGTGAAATTCCTTTGCTCTCTGAACCAAATACAGTTCCAGAATAGAATTGGTTCGCAGCAGGCTGCAGTGCAGAGCAGGCAGTGGCTGTTCCTCTCAACCAGGCAGGTAATAACTCACTGTCAGGAGCACCTCCTGGTTGGTTATGCTTTTCCAGCTACAAAAGCTCACTTTTGGCTGCTGTGTGTGCAGTGCCTGCCCCTGCCATCAGCAGCACGCCCAGCACATTCAGCAGCCTGGCCGAGCTATGGCCTCTGCACTGGTCCTGCAGCTGTAACAGAGCAACAGCATGCCAGCAAGCCTTGATGGGAAGACAAAACCCTTGGGCTGAGCAGGAATTTAAAGCACTTTTGGCAATAGCACTTGATTGAAGCATACAGTCAGATCTAGTGCTTGTCTCTCCATGGGAAATCCCGTCAGCTGGCTCTTCTTTGACATTTGACAGCTGCAGTCCAGGTTCCTGTTCAAATGAACTACCTTGTGATGGTGGAGGCAGCCAGAAGAGTTGGATGTGCTCACCTTTCCTTGCAGGATGAGCATGTGTTCCGAGGAGAAGGTGTGTGACATTCTTTGTGTTTGATGATTACATTGCATGAAAAAAGCATCTCATGTCAGCGGATCCCAAGGCAGGCACTCATGCTGTAAGAAAGCAGCTCAGAGGAAGCAGCTGGGATGGGTTCAACCATCCACTGTTACGTTGTGCTTTTGTGGCAGTTCACTAGAATTATTTCTGCCCTGCAGACCCACAGCAGGGCTGTGCAGCAGGAGAGCAGCGCCATGCACTGCGCCCATCGCCAGAAGCTAACGCAGCAGCGGTGCCACAGCCCAGCTGAGTGCTCAGTGCCTGCTCCCTTCTTGGGCCCCTTGTTGTGATGGGGTGCACAGGTACTCAGCACAGCGCGGGACACACAAACAGGAGGTGGCCAGGGCGGACAGCTCATTCCTTTAAGTCTATCTTTAAAGGCAGAGAGCATTTCCACCCAGTGCTATTTCAGAATAGCTTATTCTGATGCACTGAAATGGCCCATTTTCCTCCACAGGTGAGACCAGCTGAGATGATCTTTTCAGCTCTTCTCTGCAGTGCTGTAGTAAAACACTTCTAACAGTGCTCTCCTCCGTGCCTGTTAATGCTCTGCACTCGCAAGCTTAGAACTGTGCTTTGTGGCAACATCCGCTACTAACCCTATGGGGGGCTGGAACAAGACAACCAAGCATGCAAAAGGAAGGCTTTACCGTTTTCTCCTCTCACACTAATACAAAGATTTCCTAACTTCCTTAAAGCATTGCCTTCCCCATGACCCCTTTCTCCCTTCCAGTTTGCAGTCACAGCACAAACATCCCTGCAGCTGGGACAGCAATGGCACAGTTGGACAAATTTCCCTTTGGAAAGCACTGAATGGAGCAGGAGCTGGTTTTATTTCTCTCTTCTTTTCAGTGCAATTTAGCAGCTGGAAATGAGGGAGATAAACCAGCTCCACATGACCAAAACTTTCCATAGATCATGGCAGGGCATTCCTACAGCTGCATTTAAATAAGAGGGAGTTATTTCAGAAAACCACAATTCCATGACTGTTAGGGCAGGCAGTATGCAGGGCCCCACAGAAAGTACAAGGGTAGAGAAGTTTCCTCAGATATGTGCGAGGGTTTGGTCACGCTCATGGAAGCTGAGTGGGCTGACCAGTCTCACTTGCTGCAGTTGCTTGTCTATCGCCATGCTTTTCCTGCCATGGCTCCTTGAGGATTCTCTATCCATGGCGCTGGAGTGACGAGCAGCCATGCAGCCCTGGGGTCTTCAGCCTCAGGCTCCGTCCTACAGTTGCTGCAGTGTGCACGTGGCCCTCAGGCCACATCAGAGCATTGCTCCAACTTTCTATCAGCACGTGGCCTCTCACGCAATCCCGAGTTAGTACCTTACTAAAATAAAGTAGCAGGTGAGGAGCTGGCACTTCTGCTGATGTTGTTTGGTGCTGCTCAGTTGGCCTAGGGCCACGTAGCAGCAGAGCCAACATCTTCCAAAGAGCAGAAAGGCCAAGATCTGGACCATGCCGGACCAAGCATGTCATGTTGGAGCTCAGTGCTTGCTGGTTTGACCTTCTGCCCTGTGCTTCCTCCTCAGCAGCCCTGACCAGACTCCCACCTCGCAGCACCTCACCACCAGCACATCTATCTCTGGCCAACAGCCACCTCACCTAAATGGAGCTGAGCATCTTGAGGCTGCTCTGCAGTTACCGCCATTTCTCTGGCGTGGTCTTTAGGAAAGCTGTAAGGACACAAGAGGGTTCTGGGTGTATGTGTCTGGTTTTGAGCTTGCTGCCTACAAAGCTGAACCCTTTCGCGTCTGTGAAACAAATCAAATGCAAGTGACTGGTGCCAGGGGCACAGCTGTACTAACTGTTCTGCTCTACACTGAATGCTTCTGACAAACCATCCAGTTTCAGGTCCCTTTGTCTGCAAAACAACTCATGTTGAACAGGAGCGTACAGGAACAATCACAGCCACTCTTTTGGCAACCAGATGCCAACATCTGAAATTGGTTTTAAGGAAGCTCAGCAAGTTATGGGGTTTTCTTTGTCTTTCTCAGGAGAAATGATCTGTAGGTTAGAAATGAAAGCTCTAGGTTGCAGGGATGCAGCAGACTGGTAAGTTGCTATTAGCTTAACCCTGCCTTGTGAATACTGGAAACCACTTCTACTGCCAATCCCTTTTCCCAAATCTCTGTGAGCCTTTAGCTACCAGCTCCTGCACCACGGAGTGCTGGTCCTGGGCAAAAGTCACAACCACGTCCCCTTACACCTGCCCTAAGAGCCTGGGCTGTGGCTGTTCTCACGACAATTCTCACTTGCCGAGTATCTGTAACATCCCTGTCACGAGGGATTTTGGGAGCTGCTGCCTCATTTAGAAATGGAAAGCGCTCAGGTGTGACCATGAGCAGCTCCGTGCCACAACCTGGGTGACTCAGGAGCACCTCAGGCTCCTTGGCTCCAGTGCACGCAGGGCATCGCTGAAACACAGCCAGACTTTTTTATAGGGAAGAAGCAAAAGGCAGAGCTGCACGCTGAATTCTGCTTCTTGAGAAAACAAGGTTAAAAAAACTTGTTAACACAAGAAGACACTGCAAGGTCTGTTATCGGTGACCTGACCTCATTCCTAGAAATGGCTGATGCAGTCCTGGAAACACTTTCCTAGAAAGAAACCAGCCTTCGGCACACACCTTGCCTGGATACTTCAACTGCTTCAGGTTCAGGGACATTTTCAGCAATGAAGACAAAAGAGACGTAAGTGACGCATCTGCTCCTCCTCCTCGCCCGCGCCTTTGATAGCACTCAGCACCAGAAGGGCTCCCAGCAGTGGAAATGGCTCTTAATGCTGCGCTTTCCTGCTGAGCTGCATTAACGCCCTGCCGCGTTCATGAGCCTGCCCAGACAGTGCGTTTAAATGCTTCGTAGGATGAAGATTGAAAGGGAAAACAAACCACAAACATTAGGGGATATCCATGTCCTCCCTGCTCACACCTTGCAGTATCAATAGCAACATGCATGTATGTGGAATGAGGCTTCTGCAAATCAATCACGAGAAGAAAACTTCCCATGATTAATTACCCTCTTTTCTGTTTCATGCATCTCTTGCAGTTTTTCTCTTTTAACACCCACAGGGAGGATGTGTTGCAAAGATCTTCACAGACCTCTGGTTACATCCTGAAATCCGTGCAGATTTAGGTGACTGAAAAACAGCTGCAGCCTGCAGGTAAGCAAGCAGCATGTGGCAAACAGAGCAAGGCGGGCAGAGGAAGCAATTTTGGTCCAAGGTTGGTATCAGATGGTGACATTTGTAGGAAGCTGAGCCACAAGGCAGCATATCCACTGCTGGAAGCCTCTGTCTAGTGTATAAACTTCTCACATCACTCCATGTACAGCTTTATTCCTCGATCTTAAGAAGATGTAAAAATTGCTGTGTTGCAAACACACCTTTTCAGAGCCTCTGAGTAATTCTGAAAACATTCTTAAAACCTTTGAAACCTTCCTTCCTGCTGCAAGGCACTAACAAGGCCAGTTCCCACTCCCTACAGACATTTACCATTGAAGGCTCAAACAAGTTGAGGAGAGACTTTCCTCCTCTACCCGTGTGCTCACTGATCCCCTTCCTTCCAGCCAGTGGTTTTTCAGATCCTTCAGTCTGAGGATTCAAGCTCTCCAACATCCCTGCCCTTGCACACTCTGATTCACATGAATGTTCAGAGGCTCTAGCAATTCCTACCTTTCTGATTCAAGGCCATCAGCACAGAAATTACAGTCCTTACGTAGTGGCACACGGTGGCTCTGGCGCAGGACACACACATTCCCAGCAGGATCTGAACACTGCCCACCAGTTCACCAGGTGTGAGCGCCGCACAACTTAGCAAATATTGGCCTAATTTATACACAAAGTCGCATCTTCTTAACTGAACTATTTCACTGCTACAAACCATCGCATACCTACTCTTCTTCTGGCTCAAAAATTAATTTTTGCAAGAAGAGCACACAAACAACCCACAGCCTCACAAACCAAACCCAAGCAAACCGTCACAGGATGGTGAGCCCAAGGCTGGAGTTGGGGTGGAGCAGCTGTGGATGAGGAGCTGCTGGGTGTCATACAAGCAGGTACAGACATATGCATATATAAAGGGTGAGAAGTTTCTTTTCTTCTTTTTTTCTTCTTCTTCTTTTTTTTTTTTTTTTTTTTTTTTTTTTTTTAACAAAACATCAGAGAAAAGTGTTTTATTGTTACTAAAAAAAAAAAAAAAAAGAAAAAAAAGAACCAAACAGCTCTAGTGTTTGAGGCCATGGATTCTCCAGCTCAGACACATGGCATGGACACACATCGACAGGGAAAGCGTCACACAGACATCTCCCCCTCCAGCCACAACCAGCTACCCTCCTCCCTTCCCCTTGGTGATCAAGTAACATCCTTATGTAAGTACAGCAATTGTTTACATGTAAAAGTAAAATTAGGAAAGTATTTAATGTAGTTTTTGCCTCCCCTCCCCCCCCTTTTTTTTTTTGTTTTGTTATTGTTTTTAAGATTAAAAAGAAGTGATTTAGCAGCTGGAAAGAAAAAAAGACAGCATCACGTGAGCAGCTAGTGCTGCACAGACCACCAGCAATTGCTCCACAGGTTACTCGCGGTCCACGGACCACAGTTCACAAACTCCATTTCAGGGCTGCACAAACTCGATGACGGTAGACGCTTCTTCACCGTGAGAGCCAGCAGGTCATCTTTGGTTGTTGATGAGAGACAGCCAGGAGACTTAACGTGCTCAGCAGCTCCGTTAGCACCTGGTGAGCAGGCACCGCGTGGGGTGGCAGGGCCAGGAGGAGCACCGCGCCGCTGGCTGCGCTCCTTTCACCTCGTGGCTCTCATAGGTCGCGTTCCTCTTCACCCTTCTGCATTTTTGGGTTTCTAACGAGCATCAGGGCAGCCAGCAGGTGTGCTGGAAGCTGGGCAGCAACAGATGCACAAGCCGCGCAGCAGGGCTGTTGGGGTTCTCTGCTCCAACAGCTGCAGCCTCCACAGTCGCCATGTCGCAGGTCCCAGCACAACACCTCTGCTCCGAGCAGACGAGGCGCCGCGCTCACACAGCTGCCAACGGGCACAGCCCTGCCTGCAGCCCCACAGCACCGTGCTGCAAGCAGCTGCCTGCTCTTGGCCATTAAGTTCTCTCTGCAGAAGAAGTCTCCCAGGCAGCAACCCCCCACCTTTCTGTTGTTGCTGTAAAAACAATTGCTCTCACCCCTCTTTTTGGTCGACACACATACATACGCACACTATATGTACACAATTTGGAACTGAGGATCTACACAATGAAAAGGAAGCCAGCACCGCTGAGGTGGTGCACACATTCAGCAGCTGTCAAAGGAGAAGTCGTTTTACTTTCTTTTAAACTTGCAATGTTTGTCTTTATTTTTGTTCTTTATATTTTGAAAGTGAAAAGAAATAGTATCCGAGTCAATTTCTTTTTTTTCTTTCTTTTTTTTTTTTTTTTAAATATTTGTTCTATGTATTTACAAGCCTTAAAGTTGCTCTAAAGGTTCTGAAAGTATCACTAGTACGTTTTTTCCCCAGGGTAGCACTGTTTCGAATGAGTTATTTTCGGAGCACTCTGGTCCGCAGCCGTTTTCTCAAATTCACTTCCTTCCGATCCGAGGCTGTGCACTACGTTCTGTTACATTTCTGAAGCAAGCTGAGAGGCAGGCAGAAAAATCTGATGACAATTAAAAAAAAAAGATCTCTTCCTCATCTAGCTTACCCCAACCCCCTTGAAAAGTTTTGTCTATTTATCATGCTTTGAAACAAAACTGAGGTGCATACGAAGGGGAGGGAAATTTATTTCTCTGCTTTTGTTCTATTATACAATTTGTTTACAGAAACTGCAAATTTAAAAATTACACTGGCATTTGCAGTCCTTAAAATAATAAATTAAAAGTTTTAAACTTTTTTTTTTTTTTTGCTAAACAGGTTTGTTTTGCTTTGTGTATTTGAGTCCTCGTTTAAAAAGAAAAGAAAAAAAAAGATTAAAACAGAAAATATTTTCTATAAATAATACATGGATTTTGGTTTAGTGCTCCCGTCAGGTTTGAAGTTTACTGTTTTTTTTCAAGTACCTTTTTCCTCCATGATCACCTTTGTGTTTATCTATGTTACCTCTCCCACTCGTGCGTGTGTGGGGGACGGGGGTCTGCGCGAGAATTGGCCTTGCTGCACTGTGATTGGCGAAGACGTGAAACTCTTTAAAAAAATACTTAAATTGTTTTTTTTGTGTGTTTTTGTTTTTTTTCCTGTATTTTAAGTTTTAATTATCCTCCGACTCCTCTTCAGCCTCCCGTAGCCATGTGAAGAATGCTGTGACAGATTTCAGTGCTACTCCTTTCCCGTTCTGCTCTGCTGGGTCCTTGCTGCTTTCCCACTTGTAGAAGGCATCCTCTGAAATCACCTCCTCATCATACAGGCAATCGAAAAACATCCGCAACAAATCTGCAATAATGGAACCGGGGCAGAGAACATCTGTTAGTGCTGCGCGCCGCAGCCAGCAGACAAAGCCGCGGTTACGGATAAGGGGATTAATGGGGCCTTTACAGCAGGAGACACAAGCAAAAGGAAGACCTGCCCCTGGGTTACTGCTTCCTGGCTGCTCAGACACAGCTGAGGTGAAGGCAGCTCCCTCCAGATAGGGGTTAACCTTCTACTGTTCTTCTGTCATCTTTGCATTACAGAGATTTGTTTTTTCTTCTGCACAGCTCATTACAGGAGCAAGCAAGAGAAGAACCCACCTCTGGCCAAGCATTTGGGGAGCTGCACTTCTCTAGAAGCAGGAATCTGGACAAGCAGAAAGACTGTACACTGTGTTATCTCATCTGCCACGTACAGAGGTAAAATTTTGTTTCTGTTGTCAGGAAAAGCACTTCTTTCCAGACTCTACTGCCAGACTGCAGCAGAAGCAACTCTTTGTTAGGCTGTCAAGGGTTTAAATCCCCAGTACACAGACAACACTTACTGGGAGGCTGATCAAGTTTTACTATTGATGCTTGTAGTGCATAAAGTGCTTGTAGTTCCTTCTCTGTGTCTGAGTCCAGGTACTTGAGTAAGATCGGCACTCTCTGCTTGATAACAGCAGTGTCCACACGGAAGCTAGAAGAGTCCGCTGAAGGGAAGAGAAGAAAATAGGGTCAGCTGTGGTAGATGGCAGCAGGAGTAAATCTTTTATCATCTTTATTCGAACAGAAATGACTGGTACTGGTTAGCATGAAGACAGACAAAAAGATAAGAAAAAATAAGAAGTATTTCTGATCACTGGCTTTTTCTGGAAGTCTTGATTTTTATAGTTCCCCAAAGGCAGCTGCTATTTGTAGTGATCCTAACCAGCCTGCTTCGTCTGAACTGTGTAGCACAACTCACCCAGCTGGATGTTCAAACAATGTACAATGGCTAGTGCTAACATTTCAGCTCTATAGAAGGTTTTTAGTCTGTGTTTTTTTTCCCCTAAAAATACTAAAGCATAAACAGAATCATCAGTTGCACGTGACACTGGGGATCAGGAACATGCAAAAATACATGTCAGAAGTCCGTCAGCAACACAGATACATTAGCAGCTTTATAAGTAGATCAGACAACACAATTCAGTGATTTTTTGGAAACAAAAGAAAAAACCCTCTATTAGAAGCAAGGCCAAAAAGCAGAACAGAAGACGTTTCTGATACACTCCCAGCAAAGACTCCTAACTCTCCAACACCTGTCATAAAATCTTGCATCATTTCCCCGCTAACACTAGGTGGCATCAGAAAGGCTCTGCTCTTGTAGAAGAAAGGCGCTGGGCTGTGCCTTTCCACTCAGCCTTGCAGCCAGGAGGTGAAGCGTAGCCCATTCTCTCTGCTGAGCCTTGATTTTACAGCTAGGAGCAGAAGTGGGTGCTTTACAGGCACAGTTTTTTGCCTTACCAGACACCAAGAGTAAAATTAAAGAAAACAACGTGAACTGACCAGTCTGCAGAGCACCCCTGCGAGGCTGAGGCTCATGTGTCTGACTTAGGAATCCGCCACCTCCATTTCAAACCATACGCTGCAACTGCTGTACCTTCAAACCCACACAAATGGGTTTCTGAAAACACAACACGCTTTGGACACAAAACTATTAACAAGACAGTGATACAAGCCGGCTTCTGCTCTGAAACCCATGTTTCCAACTCACACATGGCAATCTCAGGGAGACCTCACTGCTCTCTGTAACTACCTGAAGGGAGGTTGTGGTGAGCTGGGGGTTGGCCTCTTTGCTCACGTAACAGTGATAGGATGAGAGGGAATGGCTTCAAGCTGCACCAGGGGAGATTTAGGCTGCAGGTTATGAAGTACTAATTTTCTGAAAGAGTGGTCAGGCACTGGAATGGGCTGCACAGGGAGCTGGTGGAGTCACCGACCCTGGAGGTGTTCAAGGAACGTTTGCATGTTGTGTTGAGGGACGTGGTTAAGTGAGAACTACTGGTGATGGTTGGATGGTTGGACTGGATGATCCTGTAGGTCTTTTCCAACCTTGGTGTTTCTGTGATCCTGTGATCTGCAATGGTTGAGTGCCCATGCAAGCTTGCTGACAAAGGAGTGGAAATGCTAATTACCTTAGTAATGTCTAGAGCATTTCCACCTTCCCTAGAAAAATCAATGAACAACCCGGCATTACTCTGAGTCACCTGCAATGTCTGCTCATGCACGGTTGCCGGGCCATGTCAGGGCCTGAGCACACCGTAAGCAGGGAAGCGCCTGGCCACTGCAGAGGAATGGGCGTCCTGCCCTTGAACACTAGAACTCAACAGGGTTCAAAAATCTTCCATGATAAAAAGCAGTTTCAGAGGGGAGAAAAAAGTGATATAAACTTGAAAAATTAGTATGTACTAACTCTTGCAAGGCCAGTTGGTGTGGTGTTTACATTGCAAGTTACTCACCTATAATAGCTGCTTTACAAACTGCTGTCATTAAAGCTCTAAGGAATGTAGGTGAACTCATCTGGCTTTCATCTAGATTAGCCTGAAATCAAGAGTAAATGGACCAGTTAAAAACATGCCAGTGCTTAAGAGGAATTGTTTCCAAATTCCACTGCTGAATTTGGCAGGAAGCTGAAGTTTAACAAAAGCTGCTGCAGTAAGAATCCAGTGCAAAGAATCATGTGCAAAAACTCAACTTTCCCATTCAGTTGGAAACAGCTCAGGTACACCAATATGCAACAAGAGCTCTCCTGTGATCAATGCACCAATTCTTCTCACAACTCATCATATGTCTTAAAAAAACCAAAACCAATAACTCTTCTTGTTTACAGTAGCCTTATACATCTGCTGTGTGCTTTTGAAACAAATTTTACAGAATGCTCCATGGAGGAGACTTGTTTGCTCTGCAGAAGAAGCTCACAGAATGGCTGTATAACTTGTCCAACACTACAAAGAGAGCTTGTGGGTGTCCTTAGATTTTCATGCTTCTTTCGTTCTGCTCTCTAACAGCCGCAGAAAATACCACTTCTCACCAGCAATACCAGTCCTCCAGCAACAGAAATAACTGGAATGAAGCTGACCAAGGCTTAGCTGTAAGCAGAGAGCTAACTGAATTGAGCTGAGTATTGTTTCAGGCATAAGATTCAAAATAGGCCTTAGATAACGCAGCCAGAGATACGGGGCAGTGCCTGAGATAGTCAGAAAGACACAGGTGAGAGCTGTAAATGCCTCTGACAGTTTCCCACCTCGGTGGAACAAACAGAGCAACAAGGAAGGGGCTCTGTGCCAGCCACTTGATCTTACAAGCTGTCTCCTGGCAGTTTTCCTTCCAGATACCTCAGGCCTAGCACTGTATAAATGTAAGAGGACCTGAGAGACTGTAGAGATACTCCTTTAGATGAGAAAATATTTACAAAAGCAGTTAATGAACTGTGTGCCTGGAGGGTGAAAACAGTCTTTGTACCTCTACCCAGTCAAAGATTTGTTCATCATTCGCCTTGTCCTCAACAATGAGTTTTTCTAGCTGCTTGTTCAGCTCTTCTGCGGAGAGTTCTTTCTCTGAAAGTGCTTCTGGGGAACTGGAACAGTCAGACTCCGTGAACTCCAACTTCTGCAACATCAGAAGTGATGATGAGGATGAGTTAAATAAACTTTTCTACATCAAGTTATGCCAAGTTGAGGCAGCAGGCTACACTTCAGTGTTTTCTGCATCTTTCAATGGCAAAGTTAACATTGCCATGATTTATACACCTTCTTCTGTTCCAAACCCTATACAGCATTTTACAAAAGTGGGAATTTCATTAACCAGCAAAAACAACCAGGCATCCCAGAACTACTCCAGCCCTGCACGACAGAAAGTCCGTGCTGCTCAACTAAAACCACAGGGAGCTGGAATGCAATTATCAGAGCCAGCATTTGCCCAAAAAAGCTGCAGCCAATGCCTCCGTTCTTGCAAAACATGACAGAGGATCTGCAGTGCCCCCATCCATCGCCAGGCTTTGGTGATCCATTTCATTTCCTGCAGCACAGCACATCTTAAGTGTGAAAGCAGGGCAGTGGGTCACCTGGGGCTCCCGAAGAAGACCTCCAGGTACTTCAATAGGAGCACAACCACCAGCTGCAAGGTGCCCTCTGTCAGCCTTGGTTCCTCTTTGTTGTGAAACTCTCTGGGATCATGATGCAAGGCGGGACCAGTGAATACATGCTACCATTTGTTCTGAGCCTTCTGCACAGTTTATCCTGCTTGCTTCAAAACTCATTCTGAGTTCATTCCCCTCTTTAGGAGAAATACATCTGCTGGCTAAGCCAGCTGGTGGGACATGCTTGCCTGGGATCACAGAGAAGCCAGACCTGCTGGCATTTCAGAAAGAGGCACTGAAATCATATAACCTCATTTCAGAGCTGGAGACACTTCATCCCACAGCAACTACACCTAAGAACAGGATTGGAAGGGGATTAACAAATGCAATACACAAATCAGCACGACAAAGCCATTAGGCAGTGGCTTGCTGTTCACTCACTTGTTCCATGAGAAAGGTATGTACATCCTCCCCTTCAGGTAAGTAGTCCTTCCAGCTGAGGCCAGTCTCCCTCCATAAGGCTCCCACTTTCTTATGGCTCTAAAATACAAACAGTTTGCCCATTTGAAAGACTTGAGAGACAACCATGAGAGCTTACACAAGCTGGAGTGGTGCAGCTGTGTCAGGGGAAATAAAGAACCATTCAGCTACAAACAAGATGCCTAGCAATTATGTGAAAATGTCTGGAAGTCCCGTGCAAGAGAAATCATATACACAACCCTGCCACACGTATAGGTAACTTGAAAGAGGTCAGATGCCATGGTGATGGGTAATAAACAAGGCACAACGTGACACGTGGGGTTTGCAACAGCTTCAGCCAGAGGTTACCTATGAGAAAGGACATGCCTGAGTAAGGCACAGCTTCCCATGACCACGACGGAGCTGGCAGACAGAAGCATGATTCTTCTGTCAGCAACTTCCTCTGTAACACATTGCCTCTCTGCCCTGGCGCTGGCAAATTAGCTACTTCTAGAACATTAGTATTTACATGGCTGTTTTCTGCTCACGGGTCAAAGCTCCCATTTGTACATAGCACCCAACTGTTCCATTTTGAGAATTTGTTGCCAGTGTTGAGGAAAATCTCTTTTGTAGCACACACTGTGCAGCATCTGCTGTGCTGACCCTTTGGTAGCCTGCCCAGCATGGCATGGGCATCATCCTGACAGGAACACAATCAGCTCTTTTCACTGCAAGGCTTTCCAAAATCACTGACCCCATAGCACCTGCACGCGGGACATTACTGCACAGCCCAAGTTAAATACTGATAAAAGCAGCTTCATTTTCCATTTACGAAGCAGATTACAATCTTAAATTTACAATACAGACTATTAAATGCTAATTGTGTGCAGTTCCTGCTACCACTCATCAGGATCTGGCTATTCAACAAGACTGCTATTGCATGGAAACGCCTGACTTGAAATAACCACGTCCACACACTGGACAAGAGAATTATAAAGCTGTGACAGAAATAGAAACCCAAGCTTGTCCTTCAGCCCCCAGAGCAGAGCAGCTCTCACAGAATGGAGGAGAAAAAACAAAATTCAGAAACAAACTAAACAAAAAACCCCATCACTGTCCAAATAAGCATAAGACAAAAAGACATCAATAAAACGTCACTGTTTGCACTGCTAGCCTGAAATGCTCTAGGCACAATCACCCCTGTTTAAATGCATGCTTAAAAACAACCAAAAAGGCAAGTGAAGGATTTTACAGAGTTTCAAATAGACACTATTCGAAGTGCATATTTAGCTGGATTAAAAAAAAAAAAGACAAAAATGGAGACAGTTATAGGGAAGCCACCAAACTGTTTGGACACACAACTGTGAAATGTGTAAGAGAGCTGTAGAAGTCACAGGGTGAAAAGGTGTCACTACCCCTAGTGATGGTGAGTCTTAAGAGTTGGCAGGTTTAGTTTGGATAAGCACCCAGAAGTCTGAGAGGCATCTGGAGCTTATCCGAACTCTCAGAACCTCTGCGGTCTGCAAGAACAGCTCTCTCGCAAGATTTCCGGCACTTGCTGCTTCTGGTCAGCCCAGAAATACCTTGGGAATGTCCCTCTTGCAGTATTTCAGCACTCTAGCTTCTGGAAGAAGCCAGGTGCAAAGGTACCTGCAAAAGGGAAAAGTGATGAGAGAAGAAAAGTTAACTCAACTTTTTGGAACCTCACAAGGCTTGGTTTGAAACTGGGGATGAAGAAGCAAGTTTTCCTAGGTTATCTGGAGTGGCTGCCCATCCCTAAGTATCTCCAAGTGGGAAACGTGAGCAGTGGTTTCATGCACTGACATACTTGCTGCCTCCAGCTCATAGGAACGGTGCTCCTGGACACTTACCATTTGTTTGCATAGAAGGTGCAAGATTTCAGCAAGCAAGACCCCGGCTCTTCCCACAGGAAGTAAAGGTTTGCTAAATTCTCTAGAATAAGAGAAAAACAGGTATATTTGCTTATAATCTTTTTTTTTTTTCCCCTGAAGACAGTTAAATGCTCATCTAACATTGCTCCAAGTCTGCAATGCAAGGCAAGGGACATGATCAAACTGAAGCAGGACAACAGCTGTAGCCTATGCCAGGGATACAGGATCTCATCTAGCTAGCACAGCTGATAAAACAGTCTTTGTTGATGCAAGCGTGCTTGCCACAACAGGGCTAATTACAAATACTTTCTTCATTTCTGCTCGAGGTCGTATCCATTCAACTTTTATGAGGTGCTGCATTTGGGTAGCAGGACCCTACAGGATAAGAGCTTTTGAGGAAAAAACAGTCACGATTGTCTCAATACTACTTACTTAAGAAGGGAACCATTCAACTGACTTCTAATTAATCTCCAAATATATAATGAAGTGTACAAAGCATAGGAACTCTGGTCCTGGGAGCAGTTTCCAGCCCTGCCAGCCAGGTTTGTGCCGGTGTTTCAGGCACTGCCCAGGCAGCTGTCACTGCACTGTGAGACACAAAGACACCGGCGTGGCACCTCGCTCTCTCCAAATCTAATTCTCAGAGCATCAGCGCGCTTCTGAATGGCACTGACTGTGCAGCACGGGGTAGCTGCTAGGTCAGCCAGAGTAAACAAGACCGAAATCCATTTACAGATAAAACTTTCACCCCTGAACCACGACTGAAGAGCAGCAAGCTCCCCACCCCAGCTTTTGGTGCAAATCCTCAGTCCCAAAGGATATGCAGCAACCAATAGGCGAAGGTGCACCTCTAACGTGGTCAGTCCTCTATCTGCCAGTAAGAACCGTGCTGTGGCACAGCAGGCAGACAGCTGGAGCTCGGCTGTCACTGAAAAAGAGCAGCACTGCTTACTGTATAAGTTCTCTCATAGAGATTCCTCCTTCTTTTAACATGGGGGTCACCAGCTCAGCTAGGTACAGCCATATATGGGGTATATCTATGGCCATGTCATCTGCCATCTCCAAGGTATCTGAAAACCTTTAAAAGAAAAGAAAAATGTTGGGCATTAAATACAACTCAAACTGAGATTTTTCCTGCAAAGTAAACCTGCATTTAAAAAACCCTCTGTTAAAAGCAAACCACAAACATCACAAGGAACACATCTGACATCTTATGCTTGCAAATGCTTTGAATCTGCCAGGGGCCGATTTCTTCAGGCAGTAATGTGGAAAGAGCATTGCCTTGTGTAAAACCAGCAGCTAGGGATGCTGCATCCAGAAAAACTCCATGGACAGCAGTTTTTATATCCCAGGAACATGCAAAATTTCACAAACAGAAGTACTTTTTACATTTACAAGTTCAAATAAATTGAGCCTTCTTAAAAAACCCAGGCATTTACAGAAGGATAAGGGGCTGGCTTCTTCCCTCACAAGCTATTTGCTCAGACCTGCTGAAGAATGGACATCCAGAACAGAAAACGTAGCAGGCTATTACAAAACTGTTCCCCAGCTCTGGATACAATTTCCAGCATAGCTCAAAACTCTCTTTCCCGATAAAAGCTCGGTGGGTGGCTTCACTTTCCAAGGCTGATACTCCTATCAGGATCAAGATGATCATTTTTCTGCTTCTCCTGCCTATTTTGATCATGGTTCACTTCTCTCTTAAAAGCTGTAAGATTCTGGAGTTCAACTTCTAAGCAGAGGCTGTCTCCTTTGCTCTGTTCCTCATGTCCTCTGCCACTATTCAGCTCTGGTTTGTTCAAGCACTTGGGCCAGCAGCTGGTTTCCTGTCATATCTCTCCAGACCTGTGCTATGACCACTACTCACCCCACAACCCCTAATTACACAGTAACTTGTGCAGCAATCAGTGTAGTGGTTTTCAGTGTTCTTCTCAGGTGCCCACTGGAAACCACAAAGGGCAGCTGCCTTTTCATCATCCTCAGGAGCTGCTGTGCTCTGTCGGTGCTGTTTCCAAACCACAACCCCACTATTTCAACACGATCCCGGGTTACTTGGCATCACAACTGCTTCTCTGCGCCCGAGGAAGCGCAGGAACGGCTCTTATCACAGTGCATTGCAGGGATGCATCACTGCAGACATCTCAGCCATCAGTGATGCGTGGACATGGATGCGGGCTCCCTGTGCACGTATTTTCTTATTGCTGCTCCATGTGGTTTGAACTGAGGCTGCCTCAACTTCTCCTCTGAGCCACTCGATTTCATCACGACAAAATTCACTGCCAGACATGATTGCAGGGGGAACACTGCTGCTGCTGTCAGCACCATGATGAGATGTGATTCAAAGCAAAGCAGCAAGACAGGGCTAAATACATAGAAATGTAGCATCTGAGAGCGTTATTTCATCTACCTGTTCTCCAGCTGCTTGTCACGGTTTTCCATTTCAACCATCCTGCTCTAAATCTTACCAAGGACAAGCTGGCACCCGGGAATCTCCGGGAACACCGATCCTTTCGCGACTGGATAACATTGAAATCCAGGCTGGGAACACCAGCTCCAGAGGCAGTTATCATCTGGGAGATAAAAGGAGCTGGTGGCCTGAAGCAGAGTTATCTGAGGAAAGTCTGTTCTGTCTGATACCATATCTGGGCAGGCACCAACGTCACATCAAGTTTTTATCTTCCTCCTCCCCTTTTGTGCACATTCGATGGCTCGCCAAAAGGCAAACAGTGACAAGCACAGTGCCAAGCAGAAATCTGAACACGCGCATTTAAACGTACACCTATGTATTAGAAATAAATACTTAAATACAAAAATATTTACATTCATTAAAAGCATCTGAAATGACTAAAAATGCACTAAAATATCTGTATTATTTGTAAGCACACCCAGGTGGAAATGCTGCTCCCAAAAGGACGTGTGGTGAGGGTAGGATGCCAACGCAAAGTGAGAAATCATTCTCTCCAACACAAACAGTGCTCAGCTGCACTGAACACGCAGGAAAAGCATCGGTTTCTATGTGCAGAATACAAACCCCTTGAAGAAATCCTGCTTGCTCAGCTTTCCTGACTGCACCAACTGATGTAATAACTGGCCCATGTGATCCCTGGTGATCTGACTCCTCTCCAGCGTTGACTCCACTCCCACTCGCACAAACACAGGCAGCAGGCTCTGGGCGCTCAGCTCCTCCACGCACTGCATCGCCTCCTGTTTTAACGACATGCAGGGTCATCTGCCTCAACTGCAAACATCAAAAGGTGCCAACACGAAACAACAAGCGGCGCAGGAGGCCTGTGCTGCCAGAGCAGGGTGTGCTGCGCAACACCTGGCACGGGGTCTCAGGACATCACTGCCTTTCAGTTCTGCTTTAGAAATAAACACGCAGCGAAGCCAAACCGGGCTGTGGAACTCTTCATAAATCACCACTGAAATGGCAGTCAGGAATCAAAAAAGGATCAAAATTACACTGTGCGAGCAGCAGAACTTTTAATACACACTCATGCTCCAGGGCACTGCTTGGCAGCTATGCTTAGGGACAGAGGTCGTTCTGCATGTCACCAAAATCCCTACCGTTCCACAACATATCAAGCCAAGTCCAAAACAGGACATCAGGTTAGCTTCACTACTAACTGGGCTGGCTGAACAGAAATGCCTACATTACAGCAACACACTGTACAAAAAAGCAGAAAACATGGGTAACGTTAAGAGGGAAATTTCCTCTGTATAAAGCTTTTACTTTCTAGCATGTGTATTTTGCAACCTATGCAAATAAAACACTCTTAAATATAGACTGCCATAGCTCTATTGCTTAGCCAAGTGTTCCATTAGCACAAGAGCTGGCCTATTAATGTGAGACAAAGCTGCATTTGTCAGAAACTTTGTCACCACATTTGAAGGGTGCTGAGAATCCAAAGTTATCAAAGTAACTGCAAACAAGCTGCCTCAGTCTGATGTACTTCTGAACAGTGTGAACCCCAAACAAACCATCATAAAGATACTCCCCTTTCTGATTTTAATTAGAAACACTACGAAATGCAAACAGCAGTTCTGTTTTAAGGCTACCAAGCTAGGAATATCCCTTGCACTGTCATTTCAAACTTTGCATGTTTTTAAATTTTATTTCAGCAAAAGATCAAACCAATCAGCTCTGCAGCAAATGTTCCCCATTCCTACAAACTCCCTGGACAGGCTCAAAATCCATTTACATGGGAAACAAAATTGCAACCTTTAACCAGGAAGTGATGACAGCTGCTCAGTAATCTCCAATGTTTATTAAAAATACTCTGGAGTGGTTCGTTCAATATTTAGTATTGCTTTATCTGCCTCCAGATCAGAGCAGCAAATGCTTTGACAACTAAATGAAAACCTCAGTTCATTTTCCCACTAGCTTTTCTGCTTCCAAAATTGCTGTATAATGGAGCTGCTCAGTGATTTGTGACAGATACACATACATCTTGCTGCTTACAACACACACACCAGCCCACCTTCCCTGCTTCTAGTATGGCAGCAAACACCCATGGAGCTGCTGCCACCCAAACCTCACAAGGTCCCACTGCTTCTGTGACCTCTGGGAGAACTGGGTACCACTGGTTCCACGGAGAAGCATCCTGAGGCCCCACAGCAGGAGACCTTTCTGCTAAGCAAGGATCTCACGTTGCTCACCTTAAAATCATTAATATGCAAGAACTCATCAACGATAGATTTGCATTTTCTCTCAATTTCCTCTTCTGATAACGAAGGCTTCTCTTGAACTGGGGCTGGGGGAGCTTCTGGCTTGGCTGGTGAAAGCAGAGAAACAGCATTTGGGAAAGGAAAATCAGAACCGTTTCCAAAGATGACAGTTTGAAAACAGAAGTCACAGAGCCAACTCTGCTGGCTGGCCAGCCACAATCACAGCAATCTTCACTGTGATGACCGAAACAAAGATGGTTTGCAAGCAGGAATGTGAGGGCTGCGCAGGGCGAGCTTCCTGGCTCCCCATCAGGCACGCGTCACCTCCTCCTTGGTTACATTCTCCCCTCTACCTTTCTGCAAGGAAGCTATGTAGTGATGTGGGACGCAGCACCTCAAAGCACTCTCTACCTGCATTAAATAATTAAACTTTGAGCTGTTACAGCAGTTCTGAGGGTATGCTGTACCTTCAAAACACACTGTGAGTAACACCCACAAACCCTCAGACCTTCCAGAGCGGGGTTTGTGTGTGTGCTGCGGGGGCAAAGATGTACTCCTCACAATTCCTACTGCAATAGCAGTTTCTGGATGCTTTGCATGCAAGAAGCAAAACCCAGTACTTACTTTTGCATAACTTATTGCAAAAGCTATGTCCACAGGGAATGCTGTCTTAAATGTCCTCAATACATCCTCGCTAGCAAATCAAGATCCAAAAGTGGGAGCTGCAGCTCTGACACAGCAGCAGGTCGACCCAGTGGTGCTAACACCACGCTGCACTGGGCCCTGCGTGGAACCAGGGCTGGCAATGAGCAGAGCTAAAAGCTCCACCTGGGGATTCTGCCTTGGGAACAACCAGTTCCCTCCTCTGCTCCGGCCTGGAGAGAAGCCCACACCCAAGGGAATGTCTGTGGGCTGGACCTGTGCTTGGTTACATCCTCCAGTTGTGCCAATTCTGTAACCAGCTGGGGATGAACAACCAACCAACGCAAAGGCAAAAAAAGAGGTCCCTCCAAGCACACAACGCGCCATACGCTGATTCTGCTCGAGCTTTGCCAATGCGCCTAATCACAGGAGACAAGATACACTGAGATGCTCCTTGATGCTGATTTTGGGGACCTGTCTCCCAGGAACAGGTGGCAACAGCAACAGGGCAACAGCAGGAAGGACAATGCCACGTGCTCGCGCTTTGTTGCTCCCTGCAGCCTTCCACTCCAAGGAAACACAAAGAGGAGCTGGTGGCAGAAGACGACGCTAAAACCTGTAGATATCAGTTGTGTTACAAACCTCTGGGAGGTTCTCAGCTATCACAGCGCAACAGCATGTCTCTGTGGGCCAAATATTCACACCACAGCACAGACCCCCGTCACTTCTACCTATGAATTCTCCGGTGAGCCTTTCCATGCATTCAGCAAGGTCCCCTGAGTACGGAAGAGCTGCTTACCAGACTCCTTGGCTTTGCTCCTCTCTGCCTCTGCGCTGTTCCTGTCCATCTCCATGCCGCCTGTCAGCTGCTTCACCGTCTCCAGCATCTCTCTCCTCTGCTCCTCCTGTGCCTGATTGTCGAGCAGCAGCTCCTTACTGCTGCTGCCCCGGAGGAAGGTGTTGGGGCGGGACAGGGAAGGTGGGAGAGGTTTATCGTTCTTCTCCCTGCCTGTGCTCCCGCGACTGCAGAACAAAACCACATGCACTTGAAAGCACAGTAAGAGTAACCCCAGCTCGCAGTCCTGGTAATGACAGATCCTCAGCCCAGCAGGACTGCTGTCTCAACTTCTCACAGCTGTAGCTCCACTGATTATAATCACAAGTCTCAGAGACACACAAACACAACCAGCACATGGAGCGGGCAGGCAGAGCCAGAGAACACGCAGAAAAGCGTGAATGTAATGACTGAAGTCATTACAGCACCCATTTTAAATGTGCAGTGGTGAAGTCTGTGATGTAAAGGCACTGTTTCACTGTAAGGCAGTGGTGCATTTCTACCCATTTATTGAAAAAGAACCTCAAACAGAGCCAAAATGGAACAGCCTCCAGGTGATGAGAGCTGCATGTGACGGAGGAGGGAATGCGAGCAAGGAATCAATACAACAGCATGCTAGCTGGTGTGTACTGCAAGGAAGAACTAATGACTCCAAATGAACCACACATTTACAAAGTGTGTCCCAAGGAAGCAAATTACTAAGGATTAATTCATATTCCATGCTACAGGCTGGAGTGGCTGCAGTCCTGGTGTGATCAGGTGTGTGAGAACTGCATGGCCTCGTGGATGCACGAGGCAGAGGCCTGGTCACATGGGAATGGGCCAGGGACAGCCAGAGAGCTCTAAGAGCCTTGCCACATTTGGGCAGGGCTTTAAGCACGTTTGTTGGATCAACAAATCCGGTGACCTGGCTGAACACATGAGCACTGCGTTCAACTCCTGTTTTTATCTGAACATCCCTGAATGCGTTGCAAAGCACTCACATGGTGTCCTTTAGAAAGGGTGACTGCAAAGTGGAAGCTGAAACGTTCATAATGCCTTTAAAATTGAATACCAGTTGCCTCTCGTATAATACTATGAAAGATGCATTTTAAGTCAGCTCAAAGTACACATGGGGAAAAATGACACCGCTGTTCCTGGAAGCTCCATGAAATTCTCATTGTTTTCATTCTTCCAGAAACTAGAGCAGCAAGTGAAAGAGCAAGCACACAGAGAGCAGAAGGGAAAACTCACTGGCAGGGCAAACCTTACCTCGTTAAGGCCCTGCGAGAATCTAGTTCTGAGGATGCAGATGAGGCAGATACAGATGAGACTGGAGGCTGCAGTGCAGAAAATCTGTTCAAACTAGTGGCACTTGGTCGTAGGGAGTCTGGGAGACCACAAAGACAACACAGAGAAGAGGAACGGCAAGGTCAGTAGCTGCCAACACCTCACATCACACAGGCATTTAAGCAGTTGCTGTTTTCAGAGCGATGGGGAGGGAACCAGTGGGAAAAGGCTGCTCCTGCTCCACTCGTCCTTTGCCTTTGGAGGCAAAGCAGAGGGACACAGCTGCTTACTGCTCATAGTGCTGGTGGAGCCTGCTCCATCTGATTGTTTAGAAAACACCCCAAATCAACACTCCCACCCTAAAGGAACAAATAAATAAAGCCATAGGAGAGACTCCTCTCTCAGGGTGAGAAGCAAGGAGGTTGTGCTGTCTGCCACAGGCAGCACTGTGCACTCAGAGGGGCACAGGTGCTAACCCACTATGTCACCAGTTTCTCCCCGGCTCTGCAGCTGCACGAGAGGAGAGGCTGTAAGAAACTCCTGTTGTGACAGGATCAGCACGACGCCCTGAGCTGTGTCAGCTCAGAGCCCCTGTGAACACCTCCCTTGCATCATTCAGCATCAGACCCGACTGCAGCACCTCCTGCAGTTTTCCTCTTCAGAGCTCAATAGTTATCTTGAGGGAGGTCACACGGCACGTGTGGGACAGCTGGGGGACTGAGCTGCACAATGTGGGTTTGTGAGAGGCAGGTCCTGCCTGAGCAACCTCCTGCGGTGCAGTGACCCGCCTGGTAGATGAGAGAAAGGCTGCTGATGAAGTCTACCTAGAGTTCAGCAAAGCTCCCGACTGCCTCCCACAGCACTGTGCTGGGGAAGCTGCAGCCCACGGCTGGGACAGGTGCACTCCTTGCTGGTAAAGAACTGTCTGAGGGCACAGGGAGTGGTGGTGAATGGAGTCACATCCAGCTGGCAGCCGGTCACAGCCAGTACTGCAGCTGAGGGAATGGAGCGGTGAGGGATGCGGTGCACAGCCCTGTGGGGAGCGGGAGCTGGGATGGGTGAGTCTGGAGAAGAGGAGGCTCAGGGGAATCTCATCACTCTCTACAACTCCAGAAAGGAGCTTGTGGTGAGGTGGGGTCGGCGTCTGCTCTCACCTAATTAGTGACAGGATGAGAGGCAATGGCCTCGAGTTACACCAGGCGATGTTCAAGTTGGATGTCAGGAAAAAATCCTCTGTGAAGGAGTGGAGAGGTGCTGGGATGGGCTGCTGGGAGGCAGCTGAAGCACCATCCCTGGAAGCGTTTAAGAAATACTCAAAAAATGTTTAGATGTCATAGTGAGGGACGGTTTAGTGGTAAAATATTGGTGGGAGGTGTGTGGTTGGACTGTATGATCTTGGAGGTCTTTTCCAATCTTGGTGATTCTATGATACTAAGATTCTATGACATCTGAATCCCACTTCAAACCATGGACGGTCCTCCTGAGGGGGTTCACGGTCATGTGCACTGCAATACACCACAGTGCAGGGAGTGCATTTGTCTGCTCCCACCAAATCTGCTCCTGGCAAGAATGACGACAGGACAAGGGAGAAAGATTGCAAATAAAAGAGGGGGGATTTAGGTCAGATGTCAGGGGGAAATTCTCCACTCAGAGGGCGGTGAGGCCCTGGCACTGCTGCCCATAGCAGTATGCATGCCCCATCCCTGGAGGTGCACAAGGCCAAGTGGGATGGGGCCCTGGGCAGCCTGAGCTGGTGGGGGGCAGGCAGCCCATGGCAGGGGTTGGAACGAGATGATCTTTAAGTTCCCCTTCAACCCAACCATTCTGTGAATCTGAAGGTGTTCTCTGACAGCTGGTAGCAACGCAGAGGGTGAGGATGTGTCCCTGCTTACCCATCTCGCTTGCCTTTGCTCCACCACTGCTGCCCTTTCCCCAGCTGCCCAACTGGGCTTTAGGCACAAGCTGAATCTTCTCATCTATTGTGGGCTGTAAAAAAAACACATCAGGACATATGGTTACAGGGGAACAATTTGCTTCTTTATTTATAAACGGAGTATTTACGTTGTGGTGAAAGTGTCCACCTTGTGAATACTAAAGTGCACTTAAATTTTGGAAGACTCATCTCTAGCCAAGAACAGAGGACGCAACCAACAAAGGTCACTACAAGCAGCCTTGTCCAAAGTGTCAGTGAAAGACATTCATCATGACCACGAGCTTTATTTCATTAAAAATTACTTAATTCCTCAAGGAGGAAAAAGTACCATATATCAGTTCTGGGAAGACATTTGGTTTGTTACGACAAGTAAAACTGCTCTACAGTCCACTCCATGTACCAGCAATGGCCCTAGGGTGAATCTGCACAGTAATAGGATTCAAAGGGCAAGGGGCTGTAGAATTTGGAGGGAACAGCAGAGTTTGACAAGAAGAGAACATTGATTTTACAGTGCTCACTAGGTAAATTTACTGATGAGAGGTTGTGATCCTGAAGATCTCTTTGTGTGAACTCTTTGCACCTTCCAACAATGCAGCAGCTGTGGACCTTGGTGTATTTGTACTGCACTTGCATTAAACAGAGCAGAAGGACTTTTCCCAGGTGAGCTGTAAGCCCAGACAAAAGCGGGCTGAATCTCTCTCGTGAATTAAGTTCTGAAGGTTGTTTTATGACTTCCACAAGAAACAAACTGAGCTTCATCTGCAGAATGACTGCAGTCTGTCAGGTTCTGCTTTGCTGTTCTCTGAATATCTGGACACTGAGAGCAAAACTCAGGCACAGAGCACAGGAACATCTGGGAAATGCCCACTTATGTCAGAATTCTGCTTGGTGAGACAGACAGATGCAACCAGGTAAGACTTGGCACCTTGTTGCTCTGAATGAGCCCCATGCTGTCACCCACCTTGGTGATTTTAAGGAACTTGGTAGGGTCCAGCACTCTGCTGTTCTTTGTCCCCTGCACAGTGTTCCATCCGCCTTCATCAACCCGCTGGACACCTGCAGACAACAAACACACCGCCTTCAGCTCGTCTCTGGCCCCATGGTGCCCCAGGGGACGGTGGGCGATCATCTCCCAGTTCAGGAGGAGGAGATAAAGAAGATGGCACGTTTCTGCTGAGCCTGACCGCAGTTCTGTGCAGAAATCACCTCCTTCAGAACGTCCCTCTGGATTAACATGACATCTAAATCTGCCTCACTACTGTTAAAAAACAGTCTTAACATTTAAAAAAAAAAACAACAAAACAGTATTTTTCAAGGCAGGTTCCTGTTTACAGAACAATTTCTCAGTTTGCTCTCATTCTGCTTCAGTACAGCTGCACATACTGTGTGTTAACAAGCTCAACAAAGGAGAGAAGACATGCCGTGGCTAACCAAAGCCTGCACTCATCGCACAGATTTCAGCAGTGCCAGAGACAGTCGAAGTGCAGAACCATTCAAACAGTTCCCTACCTTCTACAGACAACAATTTCAGGCTAATGGAAACAAAGTCTGTGTGCATTTTCTTCATGCTCTGTTTTCACAGAGGTACCACAATGCCTCAGAAACCAAGCAGGTTTGCCTGCTCTGGTCCTGTGCCTCTAAAAGCATCAGTTACTTTACATTCATCTTCAGGTAGTGTCAACTCCAAGGGCTGGTAGCAATTGAAGGTGATGCCAGAACACTTTCTCATGCAGAGTTAACACCTCACAACTTTAACTGAGAAAGACAACATGGTTACTCTTGAAATCCGATGCTGTTCTCTTGAAATTAAATGCTGCTGAAAACAAAAATGGACGGCAAATCTGGCTCCTGGATAGGAAGCTGTTAGCACAGATTTCAGGTATGGCTTGCATGAACATGAAACTCAAGCACTACTAGCCTGCAATGTTTATCTTTCACCAAGGGAGTTGAGCAAAACATGGCCAATCCATGGTGCACCTGCTCCTCTTCCAGCCCCAGCCACGATACAGCCCCAAATCCCTTTGCTTTTTGCATTTTGGCAAAAAAAGACTCCTACAGGATTCTGACCATGGTCACTGGATCTGAAATGACTGAAGAGAGAAACCTGACTTTTATTTTACCTGGTCTCCTCTTCTCTTTGGTCATGAGTTGTTGGACCTTCCTCTGTTCTTCCTGCTCTTCTATCTTGGCTTCTTTATGAATCTGCTCAATGGTCTTCGGGCCTTGGTCTGCTCTCCGTGAAACCCAGTTGCACTGAGAGAGAAACAAAGGTGCTCGTGACATTTCTTGGAGTGGAGCATCATCAATGGGTTACTTTGAGCACACTGAAGGAGGCCTAAAGCTCCCTAAACCTTGTGCCGTGTCAGTGAGGCTGCGCTGCAAGGGATTGCAGTTGGGTCATGCTGCTGACACGGCTATCCCAGCACCAAGGTAGAAATGCATGCTTCAGCACATTGGCTGTAACGTATCTATAGGGTTGAAGGCTGCAGTGAAGACCTGACTGTGAGGAGGCACGACTGAATTCCATACATTTTAACCCCTAGCACCTTGAACATTTCCAGTTTTCCAGTCTTTCCATGTGAAGAGAAAGAGATGGGCTAGAGGAAGGGTGCTGTGGTTCTGCTCTTACTACTGGCAGTATTCATTGGAGCCCCTCCTCCAAGGCTGAGGAAAAAATATGAACATCTGAAAATACAGAATTGACAGAGTCCTGGAACAGGCTGCCCATAGAGGTGGTGGAATCTCCTTCTCTGAAGATATTCAAGACTCACCTGGATGCCCTCCTGAGCAACCTGCTGTAGGAACCCTATGCTGAGAAGCCCTCTTCGCTGAGAGCCCCAGTCTAACACTTGGGCTCTGTTCAAAACCCTCACTTGAATGCAAGGGGGCAGATCCCTGCTCACACCACGCCTCACCAAGTGGTCTCCAGTTTGCTATTTCTGCAGCTTAGTTAGCTGAACCAGAACAGCCAGCATTAGTAAAGCAGCACAGCTGACTGCCAGCCCTGCCCTTTAGTGAGACAAAAAAAGAAGACAATCCTCATTGCCAAACTTCTGAATGACAAAGGGTCCAGATCTCACCCTGTCAATACTGCACTGCCTGACCTCCTGTGAGGGCAGTGCCAGGAAGGGAACGTGCTCTGTTACTTGCTGGGTTGGTACCTACCAGCCTTAGGTCTATCACATCCTGCAGCATGAACCGAATCCTTGAAGACGTTTTCCTCTCTTTCACAATCTTCTCCATCTGATTAAAATACTGGTCCATGCGAGGCTACACAAGAGAAACATCATCAGTGTATTCTGGAAGAAAATAAAAACACTCCCTCTGTGGGGAGGCAGTGGGTTCTGGATTGCAGCACCTCTGTGCCAGCAGCACAGCTGGGACCTGGCCTTCTTGGGGTACGCTTGGGCACAAAACTCCTGCACTGTCCTGCTGCTTCACCTCCCCAGCCTGTCCCAGTCTGGGTCAGAAGGCAAAAGAGGGAGCAGACGCACAACATGAAGCTGTTTCACAGGCGGAACTGTAGTTCCAAATCCAACATCATACCATACATTCCATCTTATGGCTTTTCCTTCAGAAAGTCATGAAGCAAAGAAGCCAAATCTTCACTAAAACAAAGTGGTGTCACTGCAAAGCCTTCACTAGGTCTAGATTTGGCCTGGCAGTTTTATAAAATGTTTCTCCTTCCCCTCGTTAAGAACCTGCTAAGTCCTTTTCCTCACACCTACATAAACTAGAATGTGGTTCCAGCCTTGCTCTGGAAAGTTTCAGCCATATGAGCAAAGGTTTCCAAAGGCACGAATGATGGGACAAATATTTGAAGTGGACTTTTCCCAGAAATTTTAATAACTCACTGCCACTTCAGCTTCAACAGCAACACATAACACAGCATCTCCTCCATGAAATGAGGGATTCTCACTCAATCCTGTAGGAAGAACAACCACAAGGACAGGACACAGAGGCTGCACACCGAGGCCGCCGTGACGCCATTTCCATGCTAACAAAGGCTGAAAGAGTGTCCAGGATTCATCCAGCATGACCTCAGCTTCTGCTCAGAAGTCAGACCCTGTTTTTTTCCCAAAGCACGTGGAGTTTTAAATCACTCTTTTTGGCCCTTTCAAAGCTGCACCAACAGCGCACACACTATTTCATGATGCAGGGTATTCAGTCTGGGGAATGAGCAGCAAACTACACAACTTCAGGCCATGCCCTACACAGCAGTTTGGGAAACTGCTTCTCCAAGGAGTCCCTGTGAGGATCAGGACTGACTCGCTGTGATCCCTGCAATCCAGCACTGTAAGAGCACTCCTCCCTCTGCAGAGCAGCTGAAAGCAATTAGCTCTGTTCATTTCCAGGGCTGAGTCTGACTGATTTCTGGCAAAAGCCTTCAGTGCTTTTTCATCCCAAACTTTAGCAAAGGAGAAGCAGATGCCTGTGCCAATAAGAGCTCACGGAGTGCACGACGCTCCCAGTTACACATACATTTGCTGGAGAGTCAGCAGGAGGACACTGGAGCAGTGCAGTTGCAAAACAGCTGCTTCATTTCAGCACAGCTGGAGATGAGGACACAGAATGAACGCACCCGCCAAGTTTCAGGTCTGGGGGTTTGGGCAGATCGCAAGGGTTTTTTTTAAATGCAACCCAAAACAATACATTTAATGGTAGATTTCTATAAACCCTCCATGGTAATGAACCAGTTTCATGTTTCAGAAACAACATAATGTTTTAGGAACCCACAGCACACACTGAGCACTTTAAGAATGTGAACTTGGATGAAATGCTTGGGAACAAGTTGCAACTGGAAATGAGCTTTGCAAACGGCACAGAATCTATGAGCCAGGGGCAGGAGGCAGCAGCAAGGCCAGGCGGTGACGAAACGTGCACAGAGGAGCAGATGATCTCCTCGTGCTGTACAAAAAAAGCCCAGAGGAAAAAAAGACCCTCGAACAAAAACACCCCACACCCATTTTTCCACCCCTGCCCATACAGCCTCATCTCTTGCTCCTGGCCCTGCCCTACCTTTGCTTTCTCAAAGTCCAAGTCCTTGCCAATGGTAGTCAGCAAGCGGCAAAGGCACTCGAGGGACTCCTCATCGTGGTTTTTTAGCAGCTTTACCACACAGTCATGCATGATCGCTTCCGTCAGCATTTTCAGTTTGAAAAGCTCGCCGATGAATTTTATATTCCCAATGGATCTCCGCCGCGCTTTGTCCTTGGCCTCTTCCAGCTCGTCGTGGAGCCGGGTCTTCTCCTCTGGCTGTAAAACACAAAAACAGCTCTAAAAAGCATGTTCAAAGAGCACAGGACTCTTTGAGAGCCAGTTTTACAATCACAGTTGCTGTTGCTCCTGTTTACTCTTTTTCTCCTAACAGCCAAAAAGCAGCTGCTCTAAACACTCATCGAGGCAAATATTTATTACATTCAGCTACAGCAACAGTGAAACTACTCTGATATTTCCCCCAATTGGCCGCAGCCTTCAAAAGAGATCCTTTTCTGAGGGCTCTCTTGAGTGTCTGTGGGGAAATACTCCACGTACAGTGGTAGCAGCTTCAAGCTCTTTCTGCTTCTTTTCAAAGACATCGTCGTCAGCCTTGTCCTTTTCAAATTCCTTCTGGCAGCGATTTAACAGCAACTTGCGGAAATTCACTGTGCTCCCAGGTTTGTCTGCCATGGGCACTTTCAGCTGCAGGAAGAGGAAGCAAAAATCAGCAGAAATACAGGTAAAGTCCACACACAAATGAGATCTGCCACAAGCCACCCATCACATTTTATTATGGACTTCGTATTCGGCAGAGCAACTTTGCACGGCTGTGACCATTAAGCACCACGCCATGATTTCCAGCAGTTTCAGATTCCATGTGGAAAGTCACACTCAAAATTTGGCTGACTCCACCTCTGCCTGGAGACAGATTACATTTCCATTCACTAAATCCTTCAAAAAGTCTCACTGCTTAAAAGCACTGCTATTGCACACCGAAGACCTTGGGGCCACGCTCCTTCATGGCACACCATGGAAATCATCGTGGGGGGAGGACGAGCTGGTTTGTCCCACAGTCAGCATCTGAAAGCTAGCTTGGCTCTGCACCTCTCCAAATGAGAGGGAGAAAACAGACTTTCTAAACATGATTCATAGCATCTCACAGCCAGGCACAGCAAAATGCTTGGTGTCCTCCACTCCAAGCAGTGTGTCACTCCAAGCAAAGCATGGCCAATGAACAAAGAGGAAGAAACCCGCAATGTAAATTCTTTAAGTTCAGAAATTAACATTCAATCTGCTCTTGCCATGCTTCTATTACTGCCCAGCAGTGCGCAGGGAAAAGGCGCAGAGCGCTCTCCCCAAGGAATGATTCCCACTGGCCTTGGACAGCTCTTACCGTCACGAGGCACCTGCACATGTTTGCATACGCCACGGAGAAGCTCGGCTCATCAATAGCCTTCTCAAAGACCAGGTCGATGACTCCTTTTAGCCTCTCTTCAGTATCTACTGTCAGGTCTGTGACTTGCTTCATAAGCTGATTGAACATCTGGGGAGTCAGCTTGTTCAAGATGCTTCGTACCTTGCGGAACAGCTCCTAAACAACAGACAAGCCTTGAGGAGCAGCACCAACCAAACAGGCACACGGTGGCTTTCAGGAATGAGCCAGGATGCATTTTGGAGGAGAACAGAGAAGAGGTGCTGCAGGATTTTAGAATGTTGAGGTACACCCCAACACTCCTCGCTGTGCGTTTCAGCTCCAGCCCTAAGCCAGCTATCGGCTGTCACAGCTCCTGGCTGCAGTGCAGGAGTTCTGGGAACATCTAAGCACTTTATTTTCAAGCACAACTGAGGCACAAAACCCTGCTGTCACTCAACTTCGTTATCAATTCAGCTACAAAACATCAAGTAACAGGGAGCGGTTACCTCCGCCCTCATCCAGAAGCAATCAACTTTTTCTGTATTTGAGACACTAAGGAAAAAACTGTCCTGACAGTAATTAGGTCAACAAAGCTCCTGCTAACCCCAAGGACAGAATCCCAGTGTCCTCCACGACTATCTCCACTTATCCTAGGAATTAGAAGCTTTACCGCCAGGCAAATACCTCACCTACAGTGGCTGCCCCATGGAGGGAAGGAGGGAGAGAGGGACAGAGAAAGCTTCAGAGAAAGTGTGGCTGAGCTGGGCAGCACGAGCTGGGGGATTACCACAGAGGAAGCTCAGTGTGGCTGATGCTTGGTACAGAAATACAGTCTAAAAGGGGATGAAAAGCAAGTTCTGTGCTGGAAGTCTGAGCCTGTTTGCTTTAGAATGGAGTCAGAAACATCTGACAGCATTAGAAAAACAACCCTGGATGAGAGGTAGTAGGTTGTCTGGTGTTCACAATTTAAGCTCTCCATGTACAGGTTTGCCATTTAAACTCTAAGAATAAAAACATGAAAAAAAAGATTAAGGCAGAGGAAAGCTGCAATTCAGAGTGGAATTCTCTGCCCTTAAACAACAGCCAAGGCAAACTACCTCTTTCCTTGGTTACAGACAGCCATGCTCGGAGCAGCACTGCCTACGTTCTCACCTGGGTTTTGACATTTTCAGGGTCCTCAGTTTGGTTCTCCCTCTTCAGGCTCGGCTTCCAGGCGTTCTCTGCCTTCTTCAGGTGAACATCCTCCTTCACACACACCGTGATAATCTTCCTAGGCTCCCTCCTCTGGCCCGGCTGAGATCTCCTCGGTCCAACATTCAACAACTAGGACAAAAACATTCCTTGTTGTATCCCCTTTTAAACACGTGCCTTGAGAGCACTCCAGGGCGCAGAGCAGCATGCTGAAGGCAGCAGGTCAGTAACCAGCACAGCCTGGGATGCTCAGGGCTCCCTCCGCACCACGCAGCGCTGCAGCTGCTCGCAGGGACCACGTGTGCACCCAGCACATCTCTCAGCAGCCCTTCCCAAAACAGATGGGGCCGACTCTCTGCACCTCAGCTGCACCCAGATGCTACACAGGCACTGTGGGACTGAGCCCGGCCCCGTGGAAAGCAGGAACCTTGTCAGTGAAGTATCACTGCAAACAGGTACTGAAGGATTAGGTGCATCCTTACCAGAGCGTTTCAAACATGTCATCCCAAGCAATTAGGCAGTGATTAATCAGCAGCTCTGCCAAAACACTAAGTCTTAGTGGAGCTTGTTTCAGACAACAGAGCCATTTTGGAACAGGAATTACATGAAACGCAATGAACAGAGCATTGGTGCTGCTCCTGCATTGCGGAAACACGAATCCTAGCAGCTATGGATTGAGCTCTGCAGCTCACAGGAGAAAGAGACACGCGCCGCCCATCCCCGCATTGGTGTGAGAGCCGCCAGCACTGGGGAGGTTCCACCAGCTGTGCCCACAAACTGCCCACCCATCGCCTGGGAACTGGTAAGGACTGAACACATCACACGTGGCACTGAGGTTATTTTTTTCCCTGCGGTGCTCGCGTTTCCAAACTCATTTATTAGAAACCTCTTAACTCGATGTAAAAATTAGCGCAGTAAAATTCCATTATCAAAACCCGTTCTTTACAACAGAAGTAATTAATCTCTTCAGTGGCCAGCAGGAAGCTCCATGCAAACCATTAAAGCACGTCTTTGATCAGCAAAGCCACAGAGCCAGTGCCGCAGAGGCCCAACCACCTCCGTTATTCTAACAGCTGCACTGAATGCACATGGGAAGTGACCTCAGATGTTGCCTCACATGCCATAGAATGGCCCCGGACTCACTTTTGCACAACTGAAAATAAGAAACCCACCCTCTGCTAACTTCTATCTGTGATTTGACCCGCGCAGCTCGGTGAGGTGGATGTGAGCACATGGGGAGCTGTCGGAAGGCAATGGTTTGGTGCTGGGACACGCTCTGTGGGCGTGGATGGAAGAGGGCTGCATGTGCCCAGGTCTCTGCACCATGCAGACATGGGGCTCTATGCTTCCCGGGTGCACACCATGATTGGAACAAAGCCATACAAGAAACCAAGCTCCCAAGACAACAGCAGTACAACGACGCAGCACGGCTCCCTTTGGAGTCAGACAGAAAGCAGCCTCGGGTCATTCCTGTAGCCCCTGCCATGCCCACCCACCCTCAGCAGAGGCACAGCTCTGTGCCTGCACCGCTTGGTGCCACCTGCAGCCACGGGCGCTGCCCAAACAAACGCCCACGAAGGGCGGCCACGGAGCAAGGAAGCTCCCTTCCCATCCAAAAACCAGACAAGAAAAGCAACAGACGAGCAGCCGCCGCCAGCCGGACGCACCAGACCTCATCACACACCTCTGTGGCCACAGAAGGCTCCGGCTGGCCGCGTGCCCTGGGAGCACGAAGGCTTGGGCCAATCTCTGCTCCAAAAGAGAGACAAGTGGTGGCTGTCCCATGTCTCTCCCACTGAGGTGCCCCTGGCCCGAGGGACCACTGAGCCACAGGGTGCAGCTCCTGAGCACGCAGCTGCCCTGCAGGCACTGATCACATCTTTCAAACTGATGGTGCACCTTGCAGAATGTCAGTGTGGAGCAGGAGGACATGCAAGCTGCCCTCACAGCTCTCTCCAATCTGCCTGCCTCTGACACCAGACCTCTACAGGCATTAATAAAACAAAGGCTTTAAGATTTTATTTTTTTTAATAAGTGAGACAAACTAGCTGAGTGTTGGATTAAGTTTTAAAAGTGAACAGAGGCCTCCTTTGAATGTGAGATGAAATATACAAATCACAAACTCTGAACAGGAAGAGCTGTCTATTTTTTGTTGCAAATTTACAAAGCAGCAAGTGGAAGAGGCACCGAGCTCATGGCTGGCCTCCTGTCACAGCCCAGTCCCCATAGATAATAACAGATCCGTAACACCTCTGACTGCAGCACTTGTGCTGCATTCACATTTTCTGCTAAAGGCACAGAGAAGCACTTAGCAGATCTGCCTATTAACCTACGTTACCCGTCCATCCAGATAAACGGGGGCAAAAAGGAGAGCAGACAGAGGCACGGACACAAGTCCTGCTGAGCAGCCAAAGCCTCACACCTCCTACTCTCCATCCGTGGTCCTGGTGCAACAGCATCCAAAAAACCATGGAGCTGCTGCTCCCTTGGGCACAGGTGTGAGCCAGGAACAGCTGCCCTCCCAGGGGGCACAGAGCCCAGCAATGCAGCTTCCCAGCAGCAGCACCCTGGGGAGCCCAGACCACCAGTGGGGATGAGCACAGCTGAGGGACCGAGCGCTCCTCCCCCACGGCACGCAGCTCTACCTCTACCTTCTTCCCTACAGCAATAACAAGTGTTTTGTTCCTGTGTGACGGCACTCCTGATCCCATCTGAACTGATTACGGTCTGAAAACAGTCACACAAAACATTTAAAGGAAAAGAAGGGGAAAGACAAAGCCAGGGAAGCAAAATAAAAGATTTCCACGTGCCGTAAGCTTGTTAGCACGGAGCTGCTCGATGTTATTTCGAGGGCAAGGAGCAGGCGGTGGGCTGGGATGGCGTTATGAGCATGGCCTCTGCGGAGGCTGGATGGCTGAGCAGACAGCGTGCACGCGGGCTTTGCCATGCGCCACGAGGCAACTGCTGCCTCTGCGTGGGCCAAGAAGCGCTCATCCTGCACACCAACACCGCAGGACAGCCGCTCGTTAAGCAACGTCCCCTTCCGGCCCTCCTGGGGAAGATGCAAAGAGAGGCACTGCCCTTCGAGGCGCAGATGTAGGATGTATGTTATGTGCGGGATGCTCCAAATGAACGGGGCAAGCAGCACTTACCTTTTCTCCCCCTTTCCATAGGTCTGCAAAGTGCAGACCCCTCGTGGATCCCGCTCAGGCCAACGTCCCAGCATGCCCTCAGCTGGTGCTGTCCCACCCACCACTGAAGACTGCCTAGAGGGGTACAATGCAAGTCTTGTTTCTTTTTTTTTTTTTTCTTTTTGTTCTTTTAAAACAATGTTGCACCTTTTTGTAAAGCTTTCTGCCGGTGGTTCATTATCAACAGCGGGTGATACGGGAAAAAAACAAACTCTACAAAAAGGTGCAAAGATGGGGAAGGAAGGGGGGATGTGGCTTACCCCTATTGGCAGGTTCCTCAATGGTGGGTGAGGCGAGACCAAGAGAGGGCATGCTGGGGAACCGCACCGAGCCAGGGACGGCAATCCAGGGCTGCTCTGCACTTTGCAGGCCTGTGAAAAGAGAAAGAGCAACAGCGGTGTCACTGAGGTGCCACACGAAGGACCGACAGCGCCGGGCACAACCTGCAGCCCACTGCAGCATCTCTGAGCATGGCAAGCGATGGTGACCTCAAAGAGCAGCACCGCCTCAGGACCGCGCCGCGCTCCGAGACAAACCGCGACAGCGAAGCTACTTGAAGACAAGGACGTGTGCCCAGCACCGAGGAACCAGCCAAAGACTGCTCCCCAACCAGAAACATTACAGCAACTCAAAGTCTGCAGCACCACCGCCGGGCTCAGCTCCGAAATCTGGAAATCTGCACACTCAGAAGTCAAAGTTATTTAGTGAAGGTCTTTGGAACCAGCGGTTCTGAATGGTAAGAGATGGATACACGACTAGATGCAACCAGGCAGACAACCTGAATGTATTTAGAGAGAGAGATGGAAGATGAGTGATGACACATGAGGCAGCTCCGACCCGGCTGCAGCTCCTAGAATAACACAGCACAGCACAGACAGAAAGGAGGAATTCAGAAGCAGGGTGAAGGGTTTGGGGAAAGCCAGGCAAAGGGCAAAGAAGAGAATGTGAAAGGAAAGCAGAGGAAAAGGCAGAAAAATGAGGAATGAAGCAACCAAAGTATGCCAACATGTTGTTGTATGAGATACGGACGCCTGCACACATGGACTGACAAATCCACAGCATGGAAATACATTTCCACATTCTCAAGAAGGAAAAGAGGAAGGAAGAGATCAAGTTCATGTTAAGTGCAACACATACCAATTAAAAACATCCACAGTGTTTTGCCTGTTTTCCTAAACTCTGACAGCCAAGAAAATATCTCCCTTGCACTCAAGCCAGACAAAACCAGAACCACTGGAATACTGGAAAATGCCCAAACACGTGAGGAAGGACTCCATGAGCGCCAAGACCAGTTGTTAAATTAGCAAGCTGGGGAAAACTCACACTTCCAGATACGTTTCTTCCACCGGAAGGCTGCCTCCCAAAATCAGCAAAGGCTGGCGTGAAGTCTGGGCCTCGAGGCAGTATCCGAGGGTCCAGGGTCCTCAGTGGCAATTTGGGCTGGTTGACCTGCGTTGCAGAGCAGAGCAGACAAACACAGCCTCGTCAGTGGGCGCTGCAGCTATCGCAGCTCTACAGTCTCTGCTAAACCATAACATTCATACTTAACATCCAAATGACGCTTTTCACAAACCAGGCAAGTTTTATGCACTCCCATTACACTAAAGGCGCACTTAATGCCTTCCACTGATGGCAACTGTGGAAATATGTGATGCTCAGAAACGTTTCAAAGCTGAATATCATTTAAGGAAGATAAAACCATGCCAGCACAGGCCTGTCCTGTGCACAACGAATGCAGCTGTCCTGTTTTGGGATCCCAGAGCTGTCACCTTCCCTCGAACAAATCCCTGTGGTGATAACACAAGAGACTGCAGGCTGAGCACAGGCAGCCCAAGAGCAGACAGAGCAGTGAGAAGCCAGCAGAGAAAACTAGTGGGAGGATGGAATCATTTTGGGAACAGTGCTGTGTGTCACAATTTGTCTGGGCACGAAATTCAGAGTAGAAACATTTCTACACATGAGAATCACCTACACCTGAACTATGCTCGAATGTTAAGAACAAGCCTGTGGTGCTCACACCAAACTACACAGCTCCAACAGAGATACGAACAGGCTCCTGACGGCAGCCCACCCAGATAAGGAGTACTTCAACACACAGATGTACAGGAGGGAGAAGCACATCTGTAATAAGGCGGCTTACAATCACAAAGCTTTGTGAGAGCCGAGGTATTAGTCATCGTTTATTAGACCTGCTCATAAGTATCAACACAACTGCTTCAGATGAAAACAGCCTGCCCACAAGCAGGGCTATGCTTTCTTAGCGGCAGAAATGAACTCTTAAAAGACAACGGCTCTCCTTTTGCTCTTGCTTTGCTAATATCCTTGGGTCTTAATGTCTGTAAGACAGCACTTTCAATTTTAAAACTACTCAGTGTAACTTAATCCAGGATACAGACCATTAAGAAAACCAGTGCTTCAGATTTTAAATCGTCTGCACTCATTCACTACTCAACAAATCTTGTGATGTGACTCGAGCCCTTCCTGATTTTCCCCTTCCTGACAGAAGTCTTTGCCAAAAAGGTGAACGAGACAGAATACATCAAAGATCTGAATTCAGTAAGAAAAACCACGAAACCAAAGGGATTGCACGCACCTGTTTGATGGGCTCTCCTCTCACCTTGTCGAGAACCACGTCACTGATGGGAGGCAGCCCTTCTGGCTTCTGGATGCAGGCAGGCATGAACTGGCAGTCCAGCAGGAACTCCCTGTCGTACTGCTTCTTCCCATCTGGGTCCAGAGGCTTCCACTGCTCTATAATGAGAGAAGCTGCTGAGATTCACAGGGAGCAAAACCTCCACTTTCGAAGACGCGTTCCTGTTTAATCCGAAGGGAAGAGTCAGCTAATGCTGCGCAGGAAGTTGGACTTGAATTTTAATTTTTAAGCCCGCCAGGCAGCGAGGAGAGGAACATAAGTCACATGAAAGGAACATAACCAAGTGGGGGCACACGGCCAGCCCAGCGCCATGTAGAACTAATAACCAACCTGGAGCCCACGTCCCCTCACTTTACTCTTCACATCTGCAGGAGATGCCACGTTTGTGCTGCACAGATGCCAGGCTGCTGCTGTGCTTTGGCCTGTCCATTCACACCTGCTGCTAAAGCTTTATCTTTTTTCTTTATTTCACTCCTTGATCAATGGTTTTGGGTTCTCAGCAGCCTGATCCCTGCAGGAGCCTCTCCTCAAGCAGACCTCCTCTCAAGGTCTTTCCATAATTTGTTTCACAAAATTTCCAGGCTCCTAAGCAAATGACTTCATTTATTTTGAGGAAGCTCCACTTGAATAAGAGATAACTTAGAAATTGGTAGCAACTGTAAAGTGAGATGGTCTCAAGGTCTGTCTTAATAAGGAGAACTTCCCGAGGGTCCGGCCTACGAGTGGTCTCCATAATAACACCCCCAGGCAGACTGTACATAGCACCGACCAGCAACAAGAGCACAGTGTCACACTCACAGAATGGCTCTGGGTTAGGAGGGACCTCAGCAGTGATCCATCCCCACCCCTGCTGTGGGCTGGCTGCCCCACCAGCTCAGGCAGCCCTGGGCCCATCCACAGCCTTGGCCAACTCCAGGAATGGGGCCCCCCCACTGCCCTCTGAGCCTGCACAATGTATTTCATCAGAAAAACTGCACCACCACAGCTCAGCAGCAGAGCCTGGGCTGACGATCAAGCATTGCTTCTCTCCTTCTTACAATTCCTGTTTGATCAGGTGACTAAAACTGCACACACACTCACTCTTGTGCAGCACCCAGTTGGGACTTTCACAGCGTTTAGTAAAAACTGTGTCTGCTTATGTGCAGCTTCTCAGAGCCCACTGGTTTGTGAATCCCAGCAGAAGGCAAGCAACCCTGCAGCAGCCCGGAGCGTGCTTACCTGGCTTGTACTGCAGCGCAGGCCCTTCAGCAGAGCCCTCTGTGCAGCCCGAGGTCACGTCGGCCCCCTCTCCCTCTGACATGCTCTCAGCACCATTGCGGACAGGCTCTGCCTCCTGCTCTCCATTCTCTTCCACAGGTTTCACTTTTTTAAGTTCGGAGGGGTCTCTCTCCAGCTGAAACCCGTGGCTCATGTTATCCTGTTCAGATTCAAGTACTTTGTCACTCGAGAGCTCCTCTTCTACTTTAGGCTGAAGCAGACACAAACATAGAGGTGCTGTCAGAGCCCTTGCAGAGCCCAACACCTGCAGATGGCTCCCCATTCACCCACGCAGCCTAACAGCCATGTTTTGTGTGCTTCTTCTACTAACCCTAAGCCTTCCTGCACGTGCTGTGCAGATCCATAGCAACACATGTGCTGACCACACCATGTACTGACACTCCTGCTGTTAATTGTAGAGCTCTGAGGATACAGCCCTATTCTGAATTCACACACGGACACCGCAGCGATTAAACAGAAGGACTCTGAGGTGCTCCAGGAGAGGCTCTTAATTCTCTCTCCTCCCAACCTACATGCACCGCATCCTTTCACACTTTTTGCAGGGTTGCAAGTTAAAATGGCATGGCGTTCCATTTTAGCACAGGTGAAAATATCAAGGAGTGCAAAGATGGGACTCCTCCAGCACTGACAGGAGAACATACAGAGAGAACCTGCAGGGGCAGCTCAGCCAGCGCCACTCTTCACATGCACACCAGCACGGTGTATATCCTGAATGGTTACAGTTCCCTCACCCGCTCTGTAAGTTCTACTGTCAGTTTTACCCAGGACATTTAAGAAAGAGGCTCTCCATGCACCACCCCTACCAGAATGGCAGCAAAGGCAACACTCCCAGTTTGTCTAACTGCAGGTGAGGTGGTTTTGCACAGATGTCAGCTATTTTCCTTCCCAGCTCCTCCACCACACAGTCATTCTCTGGTCATGACATCACAATGACATCACTGTGCAGCAAAAGAATGTCCCAAATGCCACCAGAGTGGCCCTGGGACCCCCAAATAGTGCACTTTTAAAGGGTTCAAACCCATTTCCCCTTGGGACAGCATTTAAGACTTCACATTCTTGAATGCTAGAAGCGTTCAATAAGGCAAGAATGAAGAAAACTTGGAGCTTCAAGGTCCAGGGACAGCCAAAAGCCACTGCTCTAAGAGATGCCAGGGAATATCACAGGTTTGGGAAATGTTCCCAAAAAGTCTGCCTTGGGTCCTTGCGAGACGGAGGAAGCAGCGTGTCTGAAGCAGCCTTTGAAGACATCAACATCATCAGTGAATACAGAGAAAGGAGCGCTGCGTTCCCTCACCTCTGCCTCTGCCTCTGTCACCTCCTCAGTGCTCTGGGTCCGCTCTTTTGGTTTCTTCCACGTCTTTGGTGCAGTTACAGCAGTTGAGGCTGCAAGGCAAGCGTGCATCCATCAGAACACGAGCGACGCGCTTCCCTCCTCACTGCGCTGCCAACCACGCAGGGCAGTGGAGCAGCCGCAGCCTCACAGAGGTTTTATTTCAAAGCAGTGCTAACAAAATCATCCGAGCGACATTAAAACAGGATAATTGTTCCACAACTGCTTGTTGGAGCTCCAAATGGCCCTTCTGACAGCTAGGAGTTTATTACCAGCACTGTGAGGATCGTGTAGGGCAAAAGAGAACATCAGAAACCAGAGAGTTTTGGGAGGTGACGTCCTGGTGAGGCATTTCTCAGCAGGTGCATCGCAACGGCTCACCACCACCCAACCCACAAACCTCACAGGGCGACCACGGCAGCACCGCCAGCACAGCACCTCCCACTCCAGCAGCCCAGTTCTCGTGAGCTGGGTTTATGTTTTGATTTTAAAGCAGGTTAACAGCTCCACTGCTCATTAATTTCCCCGGACAACTGATTCAAAGAAAATACCATATAATATTTCTAGGGTCTGCAGTGATTTACTCTAATTACCTTTCTCCCCGGAAGGGTAAAAGAAACCATGCAGTATATTAAAATACAAAACCATTAGTCCAACATGCTCGTAATTTGTTGCCAGTGTTACCAACTTAAATTCTGACACAAGCACACGTGCATATTTAACAGTGTAAACAGAACTGATTTTGTGATTGAAGTTTCCAGCAGATGGATTTGCTGCTCAAGCCTTTGGTTTCCAGCAGATGCTGAGGAAAAGCGTCTTCCTTTCTTTACCACTTCACCTGAACAACAACATTCTGCTGACAGGACGGGCAGAGTACAAACCCCGACCTGGGAGAGTTTCACCCTCCCTGAAGCACCAACCTCAGAGTTTCGTTGATGCTTTACACGACTTGAGAAATTCTCCTTTCTCAGTTGTGAAAGCCCATGTCTTGGCTAACAGACGCCAACCCCAGGATGTGCGTGCAAAGCTGGCTACCACTTTTATGAACAATTACCCAGGGATGTTCTGTAGCTGCAAACAGAGCTTAGCATTTTGCAATCAAAGCAAAGGCCATGAGGCAGAATCAGATTTCCCGGCGACAGATACAAACGGGAACACCAGACAGAAGAGCCCCAAAGAGCCCTTCCTATGGCTCTGCTGCATGCCCCGTGCTGCCAAGCACTTACCTGGGACAGGACTCTTGCTAGAGCTCAAGCTCAGAGCCTCCATGCTCTCCTCCAGTTGCCCATCCGCCTCCATCTCCTCCTTCTTCTCAGCATCTGCCAGCTCTTCACTAGAAGCAGTCCTTGCGCCTTCCTCTCCCTCCACATCTCCCTGAGCAGGGGGGGCACCGGGAGGCAGAGGCGGTGGTGGGGAAGGGGCTGTACTGGTCAGAGCAGCAGGAGGAGGAGGAGGGCTGGGAGCTGGGGCGGGCGGCGGGGATGGGGCTACACGGGGGGTGCTGGGGGGGAGCACGGAGCCCAGGTCCCCGGGAGCTGCCTCTGGTTCCTGTGGGTCAGCAGCGAGCGGCACAACATCCCCTGCAGCCACGTCAGCCCCACTCTCTGCGGCAGTGACGCTCTCACTCACTCCGTTCAGTTCCTTACTGGTGTTCATGCTCATGCTCACAGTCACCGGCACATCGCCGGGTGCCGCAGGGCTGCCCGCCTCCTGGCACGCCTCGCCACGGGGCTCCTCTGTGGGCACTGGGTCCGACGCGTCCAGGCTGGGGAGAGGCATTGCCTCCTCCTTGGGGGAAGCGACTTCACATCTCTCCTCGGGGTCGGCGGTGGGCGAAGGTTTAGCAGCAGCAGCAGTGGCAATGGCTGCAAGTGGGGTGGGGGGCGGCGATGGGGCCGCAGTGGGGGCCAGCGGGCTGTGCGGAGGGCTGGGCTCAGCCACCGGCAGGGCCGGGTCCTGCTTCTCTGCTGCGGGCTCTGCCCGGAGCATGGGAGAAGACGGCTTTAATACTGGGTCTGGTTTTGGCTTCTCTTCTGGGAAAGGAAAACAAAAGGCGATGTTACAATCTGAACACCAGTCTCTGCTGTAGCTGCCCCCCCGGCCCCAACTCCCCTGCTCCAGAAACTCCACAGAAGACAAAAATGCACCTGAGTTGGGTTCTGTTGCGGAGGAATATAGGACTGTAGCGCTGAGAGCTGAGTAGCTCCTGTCCTGACAGGCAAACGGGCGCTGAGAGCAGCCAGCTGCCTGCGAAATCCCCGCCAGCATCGCCGCATCGTGTCACAGCCATGGGATGGCTGAGGTTGGAAGGGGCCTGAAAGCCCACCCCTACCATGGGCTGGCAGCCCCCACCAGCTCAGGCTGCTCAAGGCCCATCCACAGCCTGGGGCACCTCCATGGATGGGGCACCCACAGCTCTGGACAGCAGTGCTAGGGGATGCTGCCCAACAGCTGGTGACAGGCTGCGCTTTAAGCCTGCCATGCATCACATCATCACCGCTATGTGAGACACATTCAGCTTCTTCTGCACTTGCTAGTTCTAAGCTCCAACAGACTGAAGGACATAATCCCATTTTTGTTCTGAATTTCAGCCAAGAGGAGATATCTTTTCCAAAGCAAGCAGAAACAAAAGCGAGTGAAGCACAGCTGCCACCAAACAGCACCACTGCCGCCACGTGTTTGTGGTCCAAAGGCTCAGGAGGGTTGGATTTGGATTCTGAAGGCTCTGTGGAACGACCCAGAACTGGTTTAGAGAAGAAAATGCGTCACCTCCAATTCTGGAATGTGGCTGCAGAGTGGAGCATTCCTGACATTTACAGTTCTCTATAAACACTGCCTGGGTATTCTCTCCCCAGAGATAAATGTGATTGCTCAAAACAAAACAAAACAAAAAAAAAACTCGAACATTTGAAGAGCCCAGAAAAAACATTCTGGGAAGTAAAAACACAGCAAAAGCCATACAGCTGCATCTGGAGAGCGGTGGTCCAAACAGCCTTCAGCCTGCACCTCATGCAGGGAGGACTGTGCAGAATTCAAGGAGAGATGGAACCAGAGGAGGATTTCAGAGCCAGGAACAAACCTGGCCAAGGAGAAGCACATCTTCCCTTGGAGACCAAATCTCCAAGTCCCGGTGAGGATTCCCATCTGCGAGTGACCACAGAGACAAGGACCCACACATGGCTGGGAAGGCCAAACAGCAGCATGGGAGCCGCTCATGCACGCTGACTCAGCCCGCTTACCTTCCCTCGGTGTGCCCAGGGAGGCAGTGGGGTGCTGGGTGAGATCCAGCTGGACATGGGAACCCATCCCAGCTCCATGCTGTTTATCCAAAAATAATCGCTGGGCTCGCTGCCATTTTTCCACCCTTTGTCCCAGCACAGATATTTGTGAGGCAGAGCTGCTGCTCACTGGAGCACTCTGCAGTGCTCTGCACACACCGGGCACCGACAGCACTGAGCACTGCTTGCCCACACGGTGCTGCAGCCCTCAGCTCTGCCTGCCTGCATCCCTGCACGCCTGCACAGCCCGACAGCCAGGGACTGCTGCAACAGCTGTGAACCCAGAGCATGGACTGCTCGTCTTGTAGAGAAAGTCCAAGGATTCCAAAGGCTGCCAACAGCAGTGCTGGCTGTGCTGCTACACACAGTGCCAACCCTGCACCACACACATTGATCACTGAAGCTTTTCATGGCCATAAAGTGTCACCGCAGGACCTGGTGCGCAGCACCTCCCCTCCTCTGACATCTCTCCACACAGACAGCTGAAGACCCCCTTCAAACACCCATTCTGAGGTGTAAGAATGAAACGTGATCACTTCAGGAAACCTTTTCCATCTGTGCCCTGGTTTCTTTTCGGTGAGCCATTTCTGAGACTCATGGCCCAGTCACAGTTTTTCTAATTACTCTCTCCCATACCACAGGCCAGAGCTCTCCGGGCACCCCTGGGATGCTCTGCTGCAGCTGATGAATGGCAGCAGTGATGCCAAGCCTCTCTGCTAAGAGCCCTTTCCTGACGTACGTTTGTTTCTGAAGGATGGCACGTGGGTGAGAGGAGCTTCACAGTTCTCACTGCTCTGGAATAATGTTCACGACATACAAGCTTTAATACCATTTTTCGTTAAGCAGTTTCACACAGGGAAATTTCAATTAATTCCCTTAGCAACACATTGTTCCACGTTCCACTGGAGGAAGAGACGGCCCCTCCCCTTCTATTGCTGCTGAATGCCACCCTGCTTCTCTCCCTGCCAAAAATATTCCAACTGGAACAAGAAAGGAGAAAAAGGACTAAAAATAACAGCAGAGGAAATATCTGATGACCAACCTTGCTTCGGGGCGATGGCTGCGGGGCCGGCAGTGCTGGCAGTGAGGTGGCTGCTCTCCACTGGCCCATAGAGCACAGGGCCGGGCTCTGGGACCTGGCTGGGCAGCTGCTGAGGGTGGAAGGACAAAACAGGGCAGCAATGAACATGAGAACAGAAAAACTGGCAATGTGAACGCAAGCAGGGAAGGGGGAGATGAGAAGAGCACAGGGGAAACCAAGAGGCAGGGAGAAAAGAAGAAAATGCCAGCACAGAGGGAGCTCGATGCCTCCCATATGCAGAAACACAGTGCAGGAGCAGCAGGTCACACAGCTGAGAAGGATGCTCCTCCTGCAGAACCCGACCTGACAGAGCGGAGTGCCCAGGACATGGCTGTCCGGCTCCTTTCAGACACCGTCAGAAATCCACGCTGAATGCATTTCCCTAAAAAGAAGCTCTGCCCATCTCCTCTCTTTCCTGGGACTCCCCTTTCCAACTTCTTCAGCTACTGCCTTTGAGCAGGGCAGAACACTCCTGCTTGACAGAAATCACCAATGCTGTTGGGACATTAACTCTGAACCTCCTGGCTCGAGCGGGCTTGAATTTCCAGTTGTGTTGCACAAATGGAATTTCACTGGTGAGCTCTATCTCAGAGCTCTTCTGTCATTAACAAAAGTGGCTCCAAGTAGCTAATCAAAACGAAGCCTGGTTATGAAACAATGAAGTATTTGCATACTTTGCTTAGAGCATACGATTGGACATCACCGTTGCACTCTGCATACAAATGACAGCTGATGAGAAATCCAGGCTTACTAACCTCCTCTTGAGGAGCATTTATTTTGTCCTGACTTAATTGTAGTACCTTAAAATAGACTGCTGGATGCAGAAGCAACCCGGTGAGTGCCTGTGTTACCTGCACCCCCCACAAGCACTCTGAAACAGCTGTCTGCAGCTTGTCCACACTGCCACTTCCAGACTCTGGGGTTCATGTCAAGGTGGACGTGTGCTCATGGCAGTACTGCCCATCTGCACTGCTCTCCTGGTCCAGAAAGGACCCAACAGCCCCAGGTTTCCAATCAGCTTAATTGTTGTCCATGCCCTTTTCTGTTGATTTGGTTTTGTTGTTTGTTTCTTTCCCTTTAGAGGCTGCACGCACAAAGACCAGATTTGGAAATTCCATGATAAATGGCCTGAGTCACTGTCCCTGTAGCACCCTAAAGCAAGACTAAAGTGGGAGGGCTTTAGCATGGACAGTAATGTGATCTGAGATGTACCACCAACCCCAGGCATGACCTATGGGGGGCACGAGCCAGTAGTGGAGACACCACGTCCTCCCCAAAGACTTCACCAGCTTCAACCACCGCTGCTGACACACACAAGGGGAAGGACGGACTGCCAGCAGCACTGCAGCTCTGCATGGTACAAGCTGAGGGCTGCTAAAAATGACCAAACCTGGGGAAAAAAAAAGCTTAAGGACATGGACAACTTAGGGAAAGAGCATCCAGGTGTTGCTGGTGTGGATGGAAGATAAAGGAGCTGCTCTAACAAAGGGCAAAGCCACACAGCCATGCTGTTACCTGAGGCGGGGTTGGGGTGGAGGTGGGTCTGACGATGGGCGGCGTTGGGTTCCTGCTGCCCCCGCCGGACATTATTTCTTCTGTTATATCTTTGCCCCCCTGGTTCGGATCCCGGATCCGGATCTACGGTTTGGAACCAAGAAAGAGTTTGAGTGAGTCTTCCTTCACAAGCTGTCCCTGGGGCTCAGGGGCAGGACATGCTACCATCCCACACAGCACGAGACACTCCAGACTGAGCTGATGCTCTGCAGGAGCACTGCAACCTGAAATGCATGGTATCTCATCCCCTCATCTTAAAACCCAATTCAATCAAAATGCTCACCAAACACACGCACCTCTTCCCTTCGATCTAAAGCAAGTGTGGCACAACTTTAAGAAGAAATGCATGCCTTGTTGTGCATCTGTGATCTCTAGATTTGGAAAATAAGCTTAGCGTAAATTGGACAATGTAGCAGTTTAGCTACAGAAATAAACTTGCCAGACAAAAAGAAAGAAACAAAAAGCCCCATATTACCCAATAGGAGATGCAGTGGCCTTGGCAGCCCAGCTGCTGGGACAGAAGAAAGCCTTTCTGTTTTCCTCTTCCACACTGAGATGGAGCATGCCATCCAAACCAAACACCTGAGAACACACTGAGCGCTCAACCGGCGCCTGAACCGCTGTCACTGCAGGTGGGAATTCATCAGGCCACATGGAATGAAGTATCAGTGCATATATTCTTCAGTGTATAGCTTGTGGGTTCCCATGAGCTGCAGAAGCGTGTTCCCTCCCATCTGGCTGTGACGTTACAGAACAGCACAGAAAGGTTCCCCATCAAACTGAAACGAAGTCAGCGCTGCGCAGTGCCAATGCAGTGTGGGTGTGCGATGGAAGAGTCAGCCCCTCCGAAGATACAGCTCAGGTTTCAGCTCAAGCCCTCACCCATGTCCTTCAGCCTTAGCAGCAGGGCAGTGCCCAGACACAGCGTACTGTCAGAGAGGCTCCCTTACCGTTTTTTTTTCTCTTTTTGCTGGTGGAGGCTGCTGCTGCTGCGTAGGCACTATGATGGGTGCTGACTGATACACCGGCTGACTCGGGTAGAAAGGTGTTCCTGGGGAAGGACAGCACAGAAATGAGTGAGAGATTCAGCTTGTTTGTTAATGAAACAAAACCAAACACAAGAGGTGAAGCTGCTTGTCCACCTGCTCCTCCCTCCCTTCTTTTGACCAACACTTCCAGCTGCAAACCAGTCTGTTTTGCGCTTCCCCACTTCCACTAAATGGGAGCTGCTGCTCCAGCAAGACAGGAGATGAGGTCACTTCTTCACGTGAGAGCTTAGCATGTGCCTCAGTGGCTACTGAGACCCCCAGGGCAGGAAAAGCAACGTGCCCCCCTTGGGCTCCACTGCTTGGTGACACAAAGAAGCACAGACAGCACCTCAAAACTACACTGCATTGCTGACTGCATGCCTAACATCCAACACCGCTGCATTTTCTTTATGCACTGAGACTGCCTCATGGAGAATGGGTTCTCTCCAGAAGTGCTCCACAAACAGGAGTGTCACAGCAGAGCTGTCTCCTGCCCACATACCAGACAGCAGGCAAGCGTGCAATGCAGTGCTGTTGTCTGCTTTTCCATGGATGCTAGATGGCCACTTGCTTTCACCCCCCCCTGAATTAATCTGATTTATTCTTCAGCTGAACTAACCTTTAAATGGGAATGAAAATCTGCACTGTGTTTCTGACGTCTTTGTGACCACTGTAACCAAAACAGGAGGTTACTGCTATCTCAAGCAAGCGGAGAAATACACAAAAGCCAGTGAACCCAGCTCTGCACAATCTGATCTGCAACTTCAAAGGATGCATTCCTCAAGCTGTCAGCTGGAAAGCAAGGGCTGAGAGCAGGCCCCACTGCTGCAGCTCCAAAGGAAGGGCTTGTTGAAACATCCTGGGGTTTCCCAGAGTTCTTAGAAGTGGGCAAGGCAAGGCAAATAACGGCAATAACAATGATATGCATTACTGCAAGACACCTATTTCTGCAGTCATTCAAACAGAACAGGTTTGTTTGTGCTGACAGATCCTGCAGAAACTCTTGGAGGGGACTGTGCTTCGAGTGTGGTATCATCGCATATGGCAGCATGTTAGAAATGACAAAGCGTTTCCAAGGCCCTTCCAAGGGCTTTGGAAGAAGAAGACCTGCCAAAGGAAGAGGTGCCATGGGACAGACGGACGCTCACACATCTGCATGCAAGGAGCCAGGAGAGAGGCGGCTGTGAGCTGCTGGGGGATGGAGGAGGAAGCTGCTCTGCTCCGTGGTGTGGCTCTGAGCCTCAGGGCCTGAGAGACAGTGTCACACACTCAGCACCACGTGCAAACGGCCACAGAGCACAGCACAGGGCGACCACCCACCCCGCAGCACCAGACAGCAGGTAAGGCACAAGGCTTGCCCTTCTCCATTTCTAAACACCAAACGAGGAATGCGGGAACCAAAGATGCTAAACTCTCCCTTACTGTGCACACATGGAGGGCGTAGCTCAGAGGAGACAAGGGCTGAGGGATGTATTGACAACACCTTAATCAATAGTAATGATTTAGCAGGGAATAACAGCCAGCCACTATTCTTGTTCACACGTGACTGTGGGTAGTTCTATGAGCTGCAGCCCTTCCTTGAGCATTCATACAAACAAAACTCCATTACTGTGATTTTTTCAGGAGTGAATAATCAGGGCCGTGACACAACCGAATCGAGCAGCTATTTAAAGTTCAAATAAATGCTAATCCAGTTTGGTATTACAAATCTTCAGCTTGACAAGTGCAAAAAACACACGCAGGAAACGTCCAAGCAGAACTCACCGTAGGCGTTGGGGAATTCCCCAGGACCCGGTCCTGGATAGAAGGGGCCCGGCCCCGGCGGCTGCACAGGGTACTGCTGGGGGGGCCCGACGTAGGGTGGGCCGCTGTGGCGATACTAGGAGGAAAAACACAACCACCTGTTTACAGAGAGATAGGCGATGGCGTGCTGCTGCACGAAGGAAATGCAACAGAAGCCTCAAAAATCAATAAAGATGAGGCTGTCAAAGTTCTTTACAAAGACAAGTCACTCCCCTCTTTCGGTAATACTGCGTTCTTACAAAGCCCGAGGTTTTAGAGCTGTTAAGTCAATTTAAATACATCTACAGCATTTTCCAAGGAGCTTGATTTCACACCATTGCTGAAAAGATCTCGAAAACCAAAGGGTTCATTCATTCCTAATGCCTCCGTGCTCAGATGAGCAGATATTTCATAAAAGAGAAGGTCGGGGTCTAAACATGCAGCGAGAGTTACATCTCTCTCCCTCTGCTGATGCTGCAGCAGTCATGGAGAAAATCCAGACAGAGCAAAGGTTGCTTGGCTTCTGGAGTGCTTGGGAAAGGTGTCTGTACCTGTGGTATACAGTACTGGGGGGCCTGAGGCATGGGATACGGCATCGGCAGGTGATTAACCATCATGATGTGTTGGTTGGTCTGATACACTGCGGTTGGTGTTTGTGCACCAGGACGGATGGAAGGGCTGCTGTTCTGGATGGTAGCTCGTGGAGGCTGGATCTGAGGCCTCTGAAAAAACTGGGGCAGGGAAGGGAGAGAGGGAGGAGAGAGGAGAGAACAAAGAGTCGGTCAGTCCTTCTGGGGAAGGATGGGCAGCATTACAAAGGCAGACAATATTGCCATTCAGTACTACTTCCAAAGGGTTGCCACGCATTCAGAAAACAGCAGGACAATTTCTGACTATTTGTAAACAACAAGCTCATGCTAGCACCTTCGATTTTTACCAGGTGTGAAACTTTACATCTAGCTATTAGTTTGCACCTACTGAATTATACACCCCAACTTTCACAGCAACAGCCAGAAACACAATTTCTGTCAAATATGCTTTTATAAGGTGGGATGACTGCCAAAAGCCACCTTTATCAGGAAATCAAAGATCAAGGCAGCTGTTCCAATCTAACTCCAGAACAGCTGAAGGCCCAGCTTTATGAAGGCCACAGACGCCCCGTGCAAACCAAGCCAGGGAACTTGTCTTGTGCTTCGTTTCCAGAAGGGTGGCAACCTCTTCCAGGTGGCACCAAACTCCTCTACCATGTTTGCATGAAGTGATGCCCCAAACGAGTGGAACAGGTCCAGGAAATCAAGGAACCCACTGGAATGTGCTCAGGTCTCGGCTCAGAAGCACTGGGAAAGGCACCAGCATCCCAGGATGGAGCTTTCACAGCAGCCCTCGCTCCGGCTGTGAGCCCTGGCAACCCTCAGACCCAGCTGGTAAGGTATGCAGACAGTCAGGCATTCACTAACAGAATAATGATGCGAGTGATAAAGAGACACTTATGCCATGCAGAACCAGGAGTTAAAATTACCTGTATAGGTCTGAATCCTCCCTTCAATAACGAAGCAAGAAAGCAGCAGGAAACAGAAAGAAAGCCAATGGAACAGCTTACAGATCAACAGGAAGGAATAGGATTTAACATGCACCCTAATTGCACACAGCTCCATTCATCTTTCTGCCCTGCTGTGACTGAGATCCTGCACAAACAGCAAGAAGGACACTGAACTGGTGCAGGACTGTCCTACCAGAACCCCACATCAGGGGCAGAAACTCCTCTGGAAAGGTTTCATATGGAAGTACAGAAATTAATAATAATAAAGAAAAAAAACAAACAATAATTAACTGTAGGAACTGTGATGCTACACAAAGACTCTATATTTACTCTGTTCCTAGGTCAAACATTTTTCCTTTTTGGTCTCTTTCAGTAATACAAAGTGGATAAAGCAGTAACACATGCTCAAATCATGGGTTTGTTCTCCACTTCTGCATCCAGACTGGAAGGATAAGAAATGCCACGTATTTAATTGCTAAGCAAAAAAATAACGATAATAAAATTAGGTCATCGTACATCACACCAAAGAAAGCTGACTGATGAAGTGTAACAATGCAAATAGTCTGTGAGCAACGGCATCATGAGCGGTGAGAACCAAAAAAAGAGGGTAATTGCTAAAGGATGAAGGCATGCGCTAGGCTTGTCTGCCTCGGCATTCGGAGAGCACGGGGCAGGGCAGAAGGAAGCTGTGATGCCTCTATGTGACATGACAGTGACATTAAAATGGCCGTTCTGGTGCTCCTGAGCGCTCTATGATACCTACAATGCTCCCATAGCAAAACACATCTCCAGAAAAGTCAACCTCTGCTGCAGAAATCCAGACACAACCAGGGTGAGCACAACGCCTTACGTCCAACCCTGTGAGCCGGGGTGCAGAGCCATCACTGCTCCGTGCGACCCGGACAGCAGCAGCTGCATGGGGACATCTGGAAGTGAGGGTGCAGGAAGAGCTGTGCTGCTCTGCTCCTCCACTAACACAGCTGTGTGGCTGCCCAGACGCAAGGAACTACTACTGGGAGATATGCTAAATTTACAGTGAGATTAACTGAATTCTGCAATTCCTCAATCCCTGAAGACATCAAAAAGAATTCTAAAATATTTTCTTTCACTGCCGCTTCTCTTCACTGTTCTCAGGGCTACTGATAAATGTGCAGAACCATCAGGGGGGATGCCTTGGAAGGGCCTGTACTCCAGGTTCAGGAATGAAGGAAATCATGTCCTTTCTTCCTCCGCTGCCAACTGCTGAGTTACGACCATTGCTATGCTGTTAGCGGGTTGCAGAACTCTGGGAGAGCCAAAGTGCAGTAGGGAATGAAGAAGAAAGGGAAGGGAAGGGAAGAATGAGAAAAGAGAAGAAGAAAAGAAGAAAAAAGGCAATAGCCACCACGGTTCTGCAGAGTGAAGGTGCTGCAGATGGATGCTCCCCAGCAGCAGGGCAGAAGCTGGGAATCCTGCAGCAGCGCACACAGGTGCCACCCCACACTCCTGCAGACACGTGTCAGGGGCCTGCTGGTAACACAGCACTGAAATGGCAGAGGAAAACCTGACAGCAATGGAAAGTGCTGGCCTACGGACAGCTTTTCCTTTCTGCCTCTGGCAGAGCATGAAACATGAGGGGTAGGGGAGACACGCTGGAAAAACTGCTCCTCGTGGAACGCAAGCCAGCTCTCCTCCCTGCCTTGGCAGATGGAATGAAAGCATGCTCTGTGCACCACGTTGTACTGCCCT